>NW_027468951.1:0-300000 GCF_051014615.1 Bombus vancouverensis nearcticus
AAGAATCATTACTCTGAGAATAAAAAAATAGGGGACAAAATTTCTGGGACGATTATATGGAAAAATTACGTACACGAGCTTGTCCAATCGACCACGTTATCGTTAATAATGCATAAGTGCCAAAATAAGTGCCAAACAAAATAAGCAAATACAATTTCCTGACGGTAAATTGCTACGTGGTAGAATCTTAATGGTGACAAATTGGTTTATCCTGATGCTCCTTCAAGGTATTGGCAACGGAACTTTAGCTGCGATACCTGTACGTCGTCACATAAATAGTTTACTGCCAGATCTAACACCTTATACTATTCATTCTAAAATTAAATGTTACACCTCATTAAATTTCAAAAAATCCGATATTATGCCTCTCAGCGTCATAAAATCTGCATTTGAAAAGAAGTGTTGTGTGAGAGAGAAATCGGATGATAATAATAACTTAAAAAGAAAGAAGCAAAATCAAGAGTACGTGGCACTCGCCAAAAAAATAAAAATTGAAAAGTTACGGGAAGACGAAACATGAAAAACAAAGGGAAACGAAACAGAGAAAAACCAGAGAAAGATTTAGAAAAGGAATATTCAAAGAGAATGTGTGTTGAACAAACAGGAGAAGAAAAGATTAAACTGGAAGATACCAAAGCTTCCGAAGAAGATTTGAAATATGCTGACTCAACTCTCCTTCAGGATAAAGAGTCATCTTGCGATAGTGAAGATGAAGTAGAAGAAAAACCAAATCTGAGAAATAAGAAATTATGTGCCGCTGAACGTCGAGAACAAAAAAGACAGGAGAAACGTGAAATACGTCAAAGAGAAGAAGCACTCGCCAATAACCAGTTACCAAATTCTGTACATCAGTTCGACAGATTAGTTTTAGCTAGTCTAGACAGTTCAATAGTATGGTTACAGTATATGGAATATCATTTACAAACAACAGAAATCGAGAAAGCAAGAGCAGTTGCAAGAAGAGCGGTGAAAACGATTAATTTCAGGGAACAGAAGGAAAAATTAAACGTTTGGAAGGCTTGGTTGAATTTGGAGTCTAAATTCGGATTTCCTAAAGCACTGAATGATGTTTTTCAAGAGGCAGTGAAGTCTAACGATTCACTGAAAGTATACAGTCACATGTTGACTGTTCATGTCGAGGCTAGCAGGCAGATGGAACTAGAGAAAACAATTAATACCATGATTGGAAAATTTAACTGTATTCCCGAGATGTGATTTAATTGTGGAGAAGGGTTGCTAAAAATGGGTTTGAGGGACAAATCGAGGCATATTATGCAGAGAGCATTCCAATCTTTGCCAGCATCTGAATGTATGTACACTACAGAAATAAAGAGAGAGCAGTAACTCTGTTTGAGCAAATTCTAAGTTCTTATCCGAAACAGGTGGATATATGGTCTTGTTATGTTGATTCTCTAGTTAAATCTAATGATACTGATATAGCAAGGTAAAAATATTTTTTCAACTATATTTTGTCTTTTTAATTTCATACAGAATTTATCTTCTAATAATTTGTATTTACAGGAAAGTTCTAGAGAGAGCAGTTGTTCAGGCATTACCGCCTAGAAAGGTAAAGATCCTCTTTAAAAAGTTCATCAATTTTGAAGAACGAGTTCTGCCCGAGCAGTCGAGCTATGCGTACGTAAAACATAGTGCCTCCGACATTGTGCGACAAGAGTAGAGCAACAGAACCAATCGAGGATGGAAAAAGTACCATCAATAAGAATACTAAACAAAGGAGAAACATACACTATAAGCAGGGCAGTAGACCAACAGAGCCCAATTAAAACAACAAGAGAAGTACAGGACTGCGCAAATACAAAAGAAATAGAAATGGAAATAATACAAGAAGACGACGTAAAGAGCAATACTAACAAGGATCTACCACAACATAACGAAAGTTGGAGAACTGTAACTCCCAGCAAAAAAAGAAAAATAAACACAAACACAAACGATAGGAGGACCACAGAAACAGAAAGTCAACAATGGCTACAAGAAATTCCTACACAAAACTCCTTCAGCTCACTGACAGAAGAGATGGACACAGACCCTACAGAAAAACCAAGAACACTCACTCCCAAGCCACCACCAATCTACATAGACGCAAAAATAATAGACCCCCTCATTGATCTGCTAAACAGCACGGCAGGAAAAGAAAACTGCACTATCAAACAGCTCAAACTGGACCAGGTAAAAGTACAGACTAATACCCCAGAAACCTACAGAAAAGTAACTAAAGCGCTAAAGGAAGAAAACGCTGGGTATCACACTTGCCAACCCAAATCCGACAAGAGCTGCAAAGCAGTAATCAGAGGTCTACACTCCAAAACAAATACAAACAAAATATGCGAGGAATTGGCCAAGATCGGACACCAGGTAAGAACGATCAACAATTTAGCCAGATTTGACACTAAGCAACCACTACCGCTATTCCTAATAGAGTTAGAACCGAAAAGCAACAACAAAGAAAAATTTGAAATTAAAAAAATCTCAAACACAATAATCACAGTCGAGCCACCCAGACATAGAAAAGATATACCACAATGCATGCGGTGTCAACAATACGGACACACAAAAAACTACTGCAACAGAAGCCCGGCGAACACAAGCCAGCTACAAAGGCTGCGTAGTCAGAAAACAACTACAAAGCAAACTCTTCCCGCCGATTCGAAACAGGACACACAACAATTTCCACACGCAACAAGACAACACAGAATCTATGTCAGCACCAAATACACAGCATGTAATGAACAATAACCACACTAACACCAATACCGTCAAAAACCGAAGCTACGCGCAAATAGTCAACCGGTCGTCACCCCTAGATAATCAAGAATAGAACAACCACAGCAACGACGCTACAGAAATCAAAGAGTTAATAAAACATTCCATAAAAAACACCGAAATACTCACAAAAATGATAAGCGAACAAAACGAACTCCTCAGACAGCAAACACAGCAGATAACAGACATGTTACAATTACTTACTAACGTGATGAGCAAAAAATAAAAATAGACACGCTTAAAATAGCAACCTGGAACTCTAACGGCCTACAACAAAGGGCCCTAGAAACTAAAACATTCCTGTATAGCAACAACATCGATATACTACTCGTTTCAGAAACACACCTCACAATGAAAAGCTATATAAAAATACCGCACTACACCATATGCGACACCAAGCATCCTCCAGGGAAAGCACACGGAGGGATGGCAGTAGTAATAAAAAACATTAAACATCACCTACACAGTCAGGTCAGTAAGGAACATATACAAGCAACCACCGTTACCGTACAGACTAACAGCAACCAACTGCAGTTGTCAGCAGTATACGTACCGCCGCGACACAAAACTACAACGCAAATGTGGGAAGAGTACTTTCGACACTTAGGTGACAAGTATATTGCAGCGGGAGACTACAATTCAAAGCACACACTATGGGGATCAAGAATCACTACACCTCGAGGTAGAACCTTGGAAAAATACATTAGAAACAATAACCTCAATATATTATCCACAGGAAGACCGACATACTGGCCGACAGACCTGAGCAAAATACCTGACCTGCTAGACTTTGCAGTTACAAAGGGACTAAACGCAAATAAACTAAACATAGCACCCAGCCTCGAGCTTACCTCCGACCATACGCCCATAATAATTGAATACAGAAACAAAGCAATACTTTACAGCAGCACAGAGAAGCTATGCAATAAAACCACCAAATGGCAAATATTCAAAGAAATAATAGAGAGCAAAATCAGCTGCAACATCCCACTGAAAACACCTGAACACATCGATCAAGCAGTAACAACATTCACAGAAACTATCCAAGAAGCAGCAAGGGCAACCACTATACCTGAAACAACCAACAGACAAACAAAAACAGTTCCACTAGACATCCTCGAAAAAATTAGAGAAAAAAGAAAAGCGAAAGCAAAATGGCAAAAACAAAGAACAAAAGAAAACAAAAAACACCTAAACAAACTCACAAAAGAAATAAAAGACAAAATAAAAGAGCACAATAACAACGAGTTCACAAAGTTCATCGAGTCACTATCTGCTCACGAGAACTACAACTACTCCCTATGGAAAGCCACAAAAAAAATAAAGAAGACAATAAAACTGGTACCAGCAACCAGAAGAATGGGCAAGAAGCAACGAAGAGCAAGCTGAAGAATTTTCCAACCACCTATGCAACACATTCACCCCACACAACATCAACAACAGCAACCACAATAGCCATACGGACGAGGACGCGCTAACTACTAGTACACCAACTGACAATCACTACACCATACCCAAAGCAACAGCACAAGAAATCAGAAACATAATTGAGAAAACAAAAAATAATTAAGCACCAGGAATCGACCTAATTAACGGCAAAATCTTAAAAAACCTTCCGCCAAAAGCAATAAGACAAATCACAATAATAGTTAACGCAATACTAAGAATACAATACTTTTCAAAAACTTGGAAACTGGCACAAATCATAATGATACCCAAACCAGGCAAGGACCCACACGAAATCAAACCCTACCGACCAATCTCACTACTTCCGATGTTCTCTAAGATACTAGAGAAAATAGTTTACTATTTGGGGATAAACCCCATAATAGAGAAGAATCAACTAATACCGGATCACCAATTCGGATTCAGAAACAAACACTCCACAATAGAACCAGCGCACAGACTCGTCAATGAAATCTTACAGGCGCTGGAAACGAAACAATGCTGCACGGCACTCTTTATGGATATCGAAAAAGCATTCGATAAAATAAACCACACTAGCCTACTTCAATCAATCAGGAAACAGTTCCCGGAGCAGAGATACCAATTAATCAAATCATACTTAAGAAGCTTCATAGTAAAAATCAAAGACACATACTCTGAAGTTAAAGAAATCAAGGCAGGAGTTCCGCAAGGAAGCGTCCTAGGACCAATTTTATACACATCATACACGGCCAACATACCAACAACTAACAATAGCAAAATACTGACATTCGCGGATGACACAGCTGTACTAGTCAGGCACACTAACCCTGCAACAGCAGTTACACTACTACAAGAACATATCGCAAAAATAGAAAAGTGGCTTCAAGCAAAACAAATTAAAGCAAACCCCGATAAATGCAACCATATTACATTCACACTGCGAAAACAGAAACCACCAAACATTGTACTAAATGGCACACACATAATACAAACAAGGCAAGTCAAATACTTAAGACTCCACTTAGATACACGACTCACATGGAAACAGCATATTAAAGCAACAACAGACAAAATACAGATGGCAAGGAGACAAATGTACTGGCTAACAAGTCGAAAATCCAAACTAAGCATAGAAAACAAACTAAAAATATATAAAATGATCATAAAATCAATCTGGACGTACGGAATAGCACTATGGGGAACAGCAGCAATGAGCCATATAACCAAAATAGAGGCAACGCAATCTAAAATACTCAGAACAATAGTAAACGCGCCATGGTACGTTAGAAACGAGAACATTCGGAAAGACCTGGGAATACCAATGGTCAAGGAGGAGATTAACAGAAGTGCAAGAAGGTACAGAGAAAGAATACCCAAACAAATACAACGCACCCAAACCGGCTGGCAGCGGAAACGGTCGACACATCAAGCATAAAAAGAAGATCTCACCTAGACCTAACAGAAGACCTAACAGATCTCACAAGGACATAACCTAACAAACACGATAATGGTACCCCGCTGGGGGTAGCCACCCACATGTTATATTAGTATACCGCTATAATATTTTACCAAATGTCCTACTGGACAAATTGTAAAAATTGGCTGTAGAATATGTAGAGAAGCAGTGTACAAAATGATTAAAAATAATAAAACATTTTGACACATATTTCATTACATCACGTGAGCAAAACCTATGTTACGTGGCGCAAGATGATCCGTGCGACGTCCTTCATTGTCGGACCGTCAAAACCCAAGCACCATTAAACAGGCCCTCAATAAATCTAAGGCCCCACCATAAAACTTTAACTTTTTAACGTCATTATTTTAACACATGTTTTAAGTTAATCCTTTTGTCCTGGAGGACTTTTTAAGCCTAGAAAGGTTTTCGGTTTATAGAGGGTTATTGGAAAGGTCCTTAGGCTTATTAGGCGCTCTTAAAAATTACGGAGACTGCGGGCAGTGACCTAACGGAAAAAGTGGATATTTATCTAACGGAAAATCCGGCTTTTTCCGGATTTTTTGTAAACAATGACACCCCCTAGCAAGGTTGGTAGGAGGTTTCCTTCTCCTCTCACCACTCATTAACATGACTGAAACCAATAGGCATCACATATCGTTACTCTCACCTTATTAACGAAAAGTGTGAGAAACGAATCCGCTTTCTTCGTTCAAGAAAACACACCCACACCGAGCTTTCCTCCGTAATTGCATGAGATCGGAACATCAGTCTCCTCTATTGCTACGTCAACTACAACAAGAAACTCAACTGTAAGGGCCTTGCTGTATTACCAAAGAATACTGTGCATGTGTATCGCATCTTCATACGCCAAATCGTCGTCTACGACATATATCATACGCAACGGCGTAAGTTCGTTGTATCAATTTGTTGAAAATATATAGTTTATAATCCTGTTAATCGCAGCGCTATATCACCTCAACCACCTCTATTATCTTAACGGAAATCAGGAGATCGATCTATTCGCGACGTCGATTATTATAATCGTAACGGGAATTTACGACTCCCGCTGATGTGTTTCCGCGCGATTACGTCTCCCCGCGATTGATTGAAAATACAACCTTAATTACACAATACCTAAAACAGTCCAGTTATGTAAAGTTTTCTACCACATATACAAAATACTATTAATATTGATACAGATAAAAATGAAAAAAGTAATAATAAATTGACATATTTACAATTTCTCTGATCTCAAGTGCGTCCTTTTTATTGATTATTCTGTAATGACAAAAACAGGAATATGTCTAATCAAAAATCTTTTAGTACGTTTGGGACGCAACTGCTCCATTGTGCAGCAGTAGTTTTAGCTAATCGATCGTTACAACCACGTCCGCGCTATTGACTTCTTCAGAGGTCTCGGCGACATTTGAATTGTGCCTGAAATTGTACAATTTGGTTTTGTAGGTACCCAGGTAAATACCCTTGTCCAAGAAGTCTTCGTTTTTGTACTTCCCGTTCGTGGTTATTATGTTTTGCGTCTATCTTCTTAAACATATTTTTTGAGGTAATCCATGCTGCGTCACGAAGACATTAAATAATGTAGATTTATATTGTTTCGACTCGAGATCTCTACCGATTCATTTATGTGATGCTCTGTATGAAGTGTATCATCGATCAATTTGAAGAGAGACACGATTTGAATTTTTGGACGAACTACAAATTTTTAATAGTTAGTAGCCAAAATTGAGAAGCTAAATCAAAATCCGCGCGGTCACCGTCTACTTCTTCATAAATGTAGTCATAGACTATGGACATAAAAATATGGATCGTACCATAGGTCTATGGTTTATTCATCTCTGGATATAATGTTCTTGATTCGTGATGTAGTCGCGCGTGGGTTGCCTCGTTGCTTATTGCCCCGGTGTGGCTGATTCCTCCATCTGGTTTAGGATCAGTTGTCTGCAGCTTGTGAAGCAAAAAAATCAGAGACTGTTGAAGAATTTTGAAGATAGATCTGTCTTATACTGTTCATTCTAAAATAAAACGATATATTTCATTAAGTTCCACAGAATAAATTATTGCGCCTATTTGCATGGTAAGATTTGCTTTCGAAAAGAAATACTATGTAAAAGACAAGTTGTGCGATAATAATAACCAAAAAGGGTTGATATTTCTAATTTCATAGTGTGCTTACTTCATAAATGAAATTTTGGGGGTGTCCTGGAGAAAGTACTTGTTACGTTCGGATACTGGCAAAGATTGCAATGCTCTCTGCATAATGTGCCTCGATTTTTAATAATCCTTCTCCACTATTAAATCATGTCTCGGGAATATGTTTAAACTTCCCAATCATGGTATTAATTGTTTTTTCTAATTCCATCTGCCTGCCAGCCACGACACGAACAGCCAACATGTGACTGTATATTTTCAGTGAACCGTTAGACCTCACTGCCTCTTGAGAAACATCATTTAATGAGTCAGGAATTCCAAATTTCGATTCTAAATTCAACTAAGCCTTCCAAACGTTTAATTTTTCCTTCTGTTCCCTGAAATTAGTCGTTTACACCGCTCTTGTCGCGACTGTTCTTACTTTCTCTATTTCTGTTGCTTGTAAACGGTATGCCGTATACTGTAGCCATACTATTGAACTGTCTGGATTAGCTAAAACTAATCTGTCGAACTGATCTACAGAATTTGATAACTGGTTATTGACGAGCGCTTCTTCTCTTTGACGAACTTCACGTTCCTTCTGTGTTTTCTGTTCTCAACGTTCAGCGGCACTTAATTTCTTATTTCTCAGTTTTGGCTTTTCTTCACAATCGCTAGATGACTCTTTAGGCTGGAGGAGAGTTAAATCAGGGTTGTTATCCCAGTAAAATCCATACGCAAATATCCTTGGCTTCCGCTCGTTATCGTCACCATTATTAACATTGTTAAGCGCATATCTCAAATCTTGTTTGGAAGGTTTGGTATATTTCAGTTTAATCTTTTCTTCTCCTGTTCGTTCAACACACGTTCGTTTTTCTCTGTTTCGTTTTTTATCTTTGGTACTTCTTGTAACTTTTCAATTGTTATTCTTTTGGCGACTACCATGTTCTCTTGATTTTGTTTCTTTCTTTTTAAGTTATTAATATCATCCGATTTCTCTTCCACACAATAATGGAAGATAGTGTCACGTAGAAGACACAGGAAATCACGAAATTAACGGATCATGTCTTGTGAATTTGAAGTGTGTAGGACGTAATAGATGCCAAAAAAAAAAACACTCGGAGATATTTAAACAGTATATTTATTAACAATTCTCTCTTTCGACACTTTGCGTAGAACTCGCGATTACACTTGACGATTCGCAATTCTCGGTTACAACTGATAGACGATGAGTTAAGGTGGCGATTGAGCAAAGTGCGCGATATAAATTAAGATGATGACTACTCAAGGAACGTAGAGGAACTGTCCTTCTGTGACGATGACGCTGCGGAGGTGTGACTAAGGGTACGAGATAATCGGATTCGTTAAGGAAAGTTTTCCTTAGGAAAGTGAGGGAAATGAACGTCGCTGTTAATTGGTTAATTTCTATGTTGATGGTTGAAGAAGGATGCTAACCGCCCTCGAGAGAAAGTTGCTAGCGGGAAGCGTCGTCCTTGAGGAAAACAGATTTCCCGTATCTTCCCGCAGTAGGTGTTAGAGATTTAGGGACTGTTAGGATAAAGACTGGTTGTCTGTTTGAAGAACTTAACTAGTTAACTAAATCTTAAGATTTATAACAGGTCCTCAAGCTAGCTGAACATGTACTGTGTAGATGCATCGACGTCTGGTAATCGTCGCACCCGGAGAATAGGGTCTGCGTGTGGCGAGCCACGGGACAGAAACCGTTGGAATATTTACTGTCGAGTACCGCTACAACTATTTCTTTTTAAGGAGAACTATACTATTACCTCATACTTTCGTCAAGCAAAGCGTTCATCCCTTGACCGCTGCTACGTTCGGCGACTGGTTGTCGCCACGAGCCCAAGCTCATTATCACAAATCTCGAACAATTGTAATCGAGTTAAGTTATAGAGGCTAAAATATTGAGGGTTTTCCGATGAATTCCAAAGGAAGGCCCCGGTGTCCTTTCATCTCCGACATATATATTTTGTGGCATGCTTGTAAAATCTAGACATCATTCTTTTGGTAGCTTTTTATGATTGTATCACAATTTTAAGATTAATTAAACGAATATTTAATAATGATTTTAATATCGAAAGTAACGATTATTATACTACGAATTTTTATATGAATAGAGTATGTTAGAATATGTGAAACATAAGATCCGGTCAAGTAATAGGAACAAACGAAAAACAGTTTTGTACGAAGAAAAACAAGAAAGATATAAAGAATAACAGGCTTTGTTTTCGAGAAAATTGATCTTGGAAATCTGTTTGAAACATGTAAATTTGGTTAGTTACCGATTAAGCAGAGGGAAGTTATTCGACGTGCAAAAATAAGAGAAAAATGTGGAATAAGATCTTTCCATATAAAGCTTCATTTTCAAGAAAAACGAATTACTTCGTGCTCAGTTGATAACACTGTTCAACACGTAATTTTGCAACCTTCAATTTCTTTTACCACCGTTCCTGGTATGCCATCTACACCAACCGCTTTATTCCGGTTCATCTCAGCTCCGGCATCCAGTAGCGCTTCCTTCGTGATCAAGCCCTCGCTGACACTAATACTCCCGTGGGTTCTACTTATATTTCCCCTCGGTCTCGTTAAGAAAAGCTACGTCATGATAGCCCTGTACGCCCTTCGCTATGGATCCCTGCCCAACGAGGCACAGAACTCCTTTCAACCCTTCTCCTTGTTGGTTCGAATCAGTTTCCTCATCTGCCTCTTCTTTTTCCGCAACTCCTAAATCCACTGTGCCGCGTCTCCAGTTCCTCTCGCCATTGCTCTCTAGCTCTTCTTCTCGTCGTCATCACCTCCTTTCTTAACTTCATCGACTGTTCACTCCGCCAATAATTATGATTTTTCTTGCTCATCGGAGGATAAACCCTTTTTAATTCGGAGGTACATGAGGTTTCCACTGTAACGGCATACATCGAGCCCTCCTGCATAGATGTCCCTCGGTACATGTTACTAAGCTTTCCTAATTAACCATTGCCACCAGGTGGCCCACTTAGCCAGATTGACACATACCATTTCATATTGAATAATACTTCACTTCATACATGTAGATGGCACCACTCCTTAATGTATCATAAAGCCCCTAAAGAAGGGGCCCGCTTACCTATTGGCAACCGTATGACACGTGCGCGTCTCATCACGTCGTTCAAATTATTATGTGAGCCCTACTTCCTACACTCCATTGCATATAAGCATTTGCATTTGCATTTCCCCTATCCCATCAACTCACAGTTGACCCTAGTGACAAGAAAACCTCACCTTGCCCCAATGCTACCACCCACATGTATCTTCTTCAATTCATCGATCTACTAATATTCATGTGCCAATCCAGCAGGTATTAATCGTGTCGAAGCCACCCAAAGGGCAGTGTTAGTGTATTATTGTGTTCCATCGTGTGCAATTGCATTCTCTATCATACTTCATAATCTTACACCATTTAAATCTATTATATTAATTATCATCTCGAAGCCAATATTAAATACTGTTGCGTTGAAAATTAATACAAAACCATTCTCGTTATTCAATTAAAAGTAAAATAAATAACGACTAAAACAAAAACAAAACACGATAAACAGACTTAGCGTGATGAGTTATTGTTATTAAAGGCGTTTTTAATCTTTCCATTCTTAACCATTAATTTAATAGTTTGTAATTAATTAATTAATTAATTTGTAGTTATGAAGCTATAATAACTCATCAATAAATGCGAACAACCAACGTCCTTTCGAATTATCTACAACAACGTACTCACGCATATTAAACATTTACTAATACGTTATATACATTAATTTATTACTTTTTAAATTATCTACTGTTTCCTATTAATTCCTTTCTTTCTAATTCCACTCTCTAATTCTTTCACTGTTTTCCATTATGAACTGACTTTATCTGATGAGTCATTATAGTTCCAAACATATTTATCCTAAGCTATTGTATTTAAATTACTTAAGGTTGAAAATAAATTTCTTCTTAAAACTTTATATTTATATAGTTCTTCAATTATATTATGTAGTATTCTACGTAATACTCCTTCATTATATTACCACTCTTTATTATATTTTATTGAACTCTGGCTTCTCCTAATTCAATTCTAATTTTATTTCCTTTTAAAGTTTTATCATTTAAATTGAGATTCGTAATTGCATTTTTTTATAGATACTCGACTTTACCAACTCCTCTTCATATTTTAATTCAATAATTCAATAATTTATTGCCTTATATTCTTTGATATTGTTCATCTATGACTCATCACGCCACGATTATCGAGCATTATACTTCTTGTTTCTCTCACATTTAACATTAGATCCTCCAATTATTCCATTTATTTTTGTTCAGCGAAGATATTACCATTTAATTATACCCAAACATATTGCAACTCACTCACTCGATCATAATCCACGTCGACTCCCTTGTAATATACACCCTTTTTTTTTTATTAACGTGGAGGAAATCCGCACTGACACCAGGTCGCTTCTGGGGAAAAGCGGCGTGGTAGTGCCGGACTCCAGCCGACTAAAACCTCCACGATGACCGCCCCGGCTGCGATTGAAAGGGGCCCGGGAATTGGTGTGAGCGATACACCGCCCCCCCCCCCGCCTAATACCGCCGCTTGATGGAGCCATGTATCATACACCCTGATATTCACTTAATACTATTCCACTCACACCAATTCTCCTATCACCTCATCCCACTTCACACCCCTTACAATTTATCGTAATAATTCATTGCACTTCCCTCCCTCTTTGTAATCCACTGTAACCCATTGCAATTTTGTTGAAATTCGCACAAGCATACTGTATTTTCGACCAGTCGTGGGGAGACGCTTTTGCTAGGAAATGCGTCAATGGAAGTCGTAAATTCCCGTTACGATTGTAATAATCGATGCCGCGAACAGATCGATCCCCTGATTTCCATTGAGATAATAGGGGTGGTTGAGGTTGTATAACGCTGCGATTAACAGGGTTATAAAGTATGTATTTCCAACAACTTTACACAAGATAATAACGCCGATGCGTAAGAGGTAAGTGAAGAATAAATGGATTGCTCTTAGATGAGAGAATCAGTGTAGAGACGATGATTGATCTAAAGACAGAGCTCGCGTCCTGGTAGATATGTTGTCGTCGACGAAGTCTTGAGATGTTGGGTATGTTAGAATGGAGAGTTAACTGAACTTCCGCTCTCATGTAATTACGGAGGAAAGCTCGGTTTGTAGGTATTTTTTGAACGAAGGAAGGGGATTCGTTGTTCACACTTTTCGTTATGAAAAGTGAGGGTAACGGTCCGCGATGCGGCTTGATTATAACCCACGTTAATGCATAAAGGTATGAGGAAGAAGCCTCCTACCAACGTGGCTCATGGGTGACCTTGTTCATGGGAAAAACCAGCTTTGTCGTTAGACAAACATTCGTTTTTCCCATTAGGTGACTACCCGCTCTCTCCGTAATTTTTAATAGCGTCTAATAAACCTGACGACTTGTCTAAGAACCAGCCATAAACCGAAACACTTATAGGATTAGAAAATCCTTCCGGATAAGCACATTAACTTGAAAACATGTGCTAACAGTTAAATTAAAAAGTTAAGGTTTATGGTGGGTCCTTAGGTTTATTGAGGACCGGAATGACGGTACGTGGACCATAGGCTGCCAGGCATTGTCGTGACCAGTTTCGACCATTTTGTTTATTGACGGTCGGACGAAATGCGTCGTCTCCAGGTTTTGCGTGGCGCGTATCCCAGGATGGGAAAGTCCCTGGAGCGAATTATATACGCTGTGCCGCAAGGGTTTCAATACAAACGGTCGTACAATATCGCCTGATACGTCGTAATCAGGAAAACGTATCTTCCTTAATTGTAATGCGGATGTATCGGACTTGATGATGTTGCGCAGCTCGGTGTCGTTTTCTTGCGCTGCGGCGAGAGTTTTATGGTCCACAGATTTCCCTATCGCTTCGATGCGAGATAGAGCGTCGGCTACATTATTGTCCAAACCTTTAATGTATCAGATGTCGGTCGTGAACTGTCCAATGTAGTCAAGATGGCGAAATTGTCGCGGTGAACATTTGTGTAGATATTGATTGAACGCGCACATGAGGGGTTTCTAAAACGTTTAACTGCGGTGTACAGAGCAAGAAGTTTGCGGTCATATGCTCTATATTTTTTCGCTGCGCGGAGGTCAAGGATTTTGTAACAAATCTTAACGACTGCCATTTGTCGTTTACGCGTTGTTGTAGTACTGCTCCTATGGCGTAATCGGATGCGTCTACCGCGAGGCTGACGGGCCCGCCTGGTATCGGATGCGCTAGTGTCACACGCTCAGTAATGTCACATGTTGAGAAGCAGTAATAGGGTGGACAAAACATACTGCATGCCACAGCTATCGATACAATAACCAGATAGTAACGGAATAGCCGTCTCTGATATACACTCGGGGATAATCCCTACAGGGGGACTAAAACCTCAGCATAAAAACCTTTCCAAATTAGCGCTCGATATCTTTTTTATTATAGCACTCTGAACCCTCACTATTTTGGATTCGTACAATAAATTTTACTACTGTTAGGTAGATGATACATTTACACTGTACATGTGAATGTGTGTGTAAGCGTCAGAGGGCGTCCAGGTATCAGTTGAGACAAAGACGATTCGAAGCTGTTAGAAGAATCTGGTGGGGTCGGTTGACAACAAGCGTGCGTACAAGAGGGTTATCGAGGTCTTCGGAGTGTAATATATGTCGGAGATGAAAGAACACCGGAGCCTTTGGAATTTTGGATAATCTCGCAACATTGTAACCTAGAGTCTACTATAGCTGGAATTAAACAATTGTAGTTATTCAATCCGATTGTAATTGTTTGAGAGTTATGATAGTGAGCTTGTGCTCGAGGCGACAGCTAGTCGCCGAACGTAGCCGCGGTCACGGGATGAACGCTTTGTCTAACAAAGACATGGAGTAATTGTATAGCTCTCTTTAAAAATGAAATAGTTGTAACACACGGCAATAAACATTCCAACGGTCTCTGTCCCGTAACTCGCCACACGCAGACCCTATTCTTCGAGTAAGATGATTGCCAGATGTCGATGCGTCTCCGCAGTACATGTTCAGCTAGCCTGAGGGCCCGTTACAAATCTTAAGATTTAGCTAACTAAAGTTCTTCAAACAGACAAACAGTCTTTGTCCCAACTACGGGAAAATAGAGGAGACCTATTTTTCAACGAGCGGCGTCTCCCACTAGCAACTTTCCCTCGAGGGCGGCTAGCATCTTTTTCTAACCACCGATAGGGAGATTGACCAATTAGCAGCAATGCCAATTTTCCTTACTTTCTGAACGAAGGCTTTTCTCGACGAATCCGATGATCTCGTGTCCTTAGACACACCCCATTATAGTTCTTCTTTGTGGCATCATCGGGACGGAAACTCACTCTCTCGCTTGCGATCTCATCGACGAAAAGGTTGACACCTTACGGTCAGTGAATATCACCAAAGAATCTGACATAGAGTACGTACACCTACCATCCCGTTGGCTGCGTATTTGTTAGTGAACCTAAGACCATTGTCACTAGTGTTGCAAGTGTGTGATCATCGTCAGTTTGCGTCAACTCTGTAACCTTTTTGTTTGTGTCAATAAAAGTCACTTCCGTGGTCTAAGAAGATGGATAGCTTCAGTGAAGAATCATTACCTACCCCAAGTCCTCACCGTGATAGCGACTCGAGCCCGGACTCGGATCGTGACTCGACATGTCAATAGGAAAGGATGTACTTACTCTTAATAGGTGTGTACCCCTACGAGGTAAGACTTGGGCGAAGTGCGGTGATGTGTGAAGAAGGTTTCGATTTTAGGAGGTAGAACAGGATATCCTGAGAAGTGGAGTTTTATATTAAATTATATTAAAGTTATATTAATTTTATAATAGTAATATTATTATTATGGCAATAAACATTGTGCAGGTACGATGAAGTTTAACATTTTTTACCTATTTAACAGCAGATAGTTTATTGTAATTGACTATAGAGTTTATACGATTAATTGTTTACTAATATCGACTACAGAAGGAGGTTTTTAACTCTCCATATATCTATCAATGTTTATGTGTTTTATTAATTATTACTTGGTTGTAAGCATATATGAAGGAGTTACTTACTTGCTTTTACTAATGTACTTACTTGAGAGGTAAGTCTTGGCTTGCGTAGTGTTTAGGGAACGAGGTTTTTGATATCTAAAAATTGACTTTGAATTATTATTCATGAAGTGGATCTCGCTAGGATATCTATGCTCATTTTAATAATGGACCATTGTTACTTGATTTGTAGAGAGAGTTAGTTTATATTTAGTTTTTATATGTCGGAGAACAGTCAGGAACAGGGTTGTGGGCGTTTGATAGACCTCCCTTGGAGTTGGCCATCGTTGTGTGATAACGAAGATACGGCCTGATGCTACGAGTATGGACATTACCGATTCGACAATCAACAGCGGTGGTTGGGCACTTGTGATGTTAGTGACGTTGGTCTTAGGTCCGATGACGAATCCACGGTCAACGGGATGAAAGATATACTTGCTCTAACTCAAACTCACTGATCGTCAGGCGCTGCTCCCTTCGTCGGTGGGATCTCAGGAAAGAATGAATTTTCGTTTCAATGATGCCACAGAGGAAAACTATGATGGGGTGTGTCTAAGGACACGAGACCATCGGATTTGTCGAGGATAGCCCTCGTTCCGAAAGTAAGGGAAATTGACGTCGCTGTCAATTGGTCAGTTTGGGACAAAGACTGTCTGTCCGTTTGGAAAATCTTAATTGCCGGAAAAACCCAGGTTTTGTAGCGGGTCCTCGGGCTAACTGGATTTGTGCTGTGTACGTGCCTCAACATCAGGTATTCATTGTCCGAAGGAACCGTTGGAATGTTTTACTGTCACTCTACGTACCTCTATTGGTATTTCTTTTAACGAGGGTCATACTATAACTCCACACCTTTGTTAGGCGAAGCGCCCGTCCCGTTGACCGCGGCTACGTTCGGCGACTGGTGGTCGCCTTGAGCCCAAGTTTATTATCACAAATCGCAAACAAGTACAATTGGGCAGGATGACAGCAGATTGTTTAATTACGACTGTAAACTTTAATTACAATTTTACGGATTTTCCCGAAGTTCCAGAGGGAAGGCTCCGGTGTCCTTTCATCTCCGACATATATGTTTGATTCTACTTACTATATAATGACAATAAATTTATATTTTATGTATTTATGTATATGAGGTACTTACTTTGAGTGATAGTGATAAATTGATGATGGCATGTGTCTAGCGAAGGAGGTTTTGATGCCTGTAAGCAGGCCTCGAGTTAGTTTTGTTAAGAGGATTATTATATTCTCTTGTTTGATTTTGACTATGTGATTGTTATGTTACGCTTTATGCTTTATATTTATTTTGTCTACTCAAATAGATGTACTAGGAATGATGTACTTACTTCTAATAAGTGCGTGCTCCTACGAGGCAGAGAATTGGGTGATGAATGTGTTGAGGAGCAAAGAAGGAGCTGATCTTAGAAAGTAGAATGAAGAATTATCCTGCGAAGAGGAGTTTATTTTAATTATATTATTATATTAATTGACATTGAGTAGGTATTATGGAGTGTAGAGTATTTTTACTTATTTATTAGGATACTGTTATTATAATCGACTTTTGATTTTAGAGTTGTACGATTAAATTGTGTTATTAATAATTGACTAGAGAATAAGGCTTTAACTTTCCATATATCTATCAATGTTTGTGTGTATTATTAATTATTACTTCGTTGTAAGCATGTATGCAGGATGTACTTAGTTGCTTTACGTACTTATTCTTACTTGAGAGGTAAGCCTTGGCTGGCGTAGTACTAGGTGAGCGAGATTTTTCGATATCTGAAAGTAGATTTGAATGATCATTTAGTAAGTGGACCTCATTATCATATAATATATATTTTATTTATTAATGTACTATTAATATGGTACTATGAGATTTATTATATATTAGGCTATTTTACTATAATAGGTGACTATGTATTAGGTATAGTTATTATGTTTTAATAATTGACTAGTGATATAAAAGTATGGAGTTTGGTTTTTGTCTATAGTATTATAAGGGATGTACTTACTTTAAGAGGTTGTGATATTAAGTGGGTTGCTTACTTATTGATTTAATTTATTTAATGGTTAACTATTGATATATAAGGAGGTACTTACTTCAAGAGATAGGGTTAATTCGAGGATGGTCTAACGTCATGCGAAGGAGGTCTTGATGCCGGTAGTGATGAACTAGTTTGCGATCGTTAGTGCTTTTAGCGGTGATTGATATGTTTATTAAGTGGTGAATTGCTGGTGGACGTGAGCGCACCAAGCCTGAACCTCACCGAGGGGCGCGGCGGGCCTAGCGCGCTTCGCCAACGCCACACGGAGTTCCCAGGCGATCACCCATCCAAGTACTCTCCGTGTCCGGCGCTACTTAACTTTCGTGATCTGACGGGAACGAGTGCACTCAGCGCGGCCAGGGCGTTGGCATTTCTATTTTTTACTTAACATGTTTGTAAGTAGTTGTAGCATGACTGTAATTTGTTGTGTTTGTTGTCTGAGTACTGCATTTTGCTCACATATTTTTGTTGACTGCAGCGTCGTTATTGTTGTTGTTTTGATTTTGGTTGTTTAAGGGTGGTGTTTAGTTAGTTACTTGTGCATAACTTCGGCTACCAAAGGTGTTGATGGGGTAGAACTGATGCCGATGGAATTTGACGAAATCGTTATTGTGTTTAAATGTTACATTCGTCCATTAATTGTCGTAGAATATCGAGACTACGTGATAAGTAACACACATTTTGAGTCGATCCGTTAATTTTCCCACGATCAATCTATCAAGTTACGAGACGAGAAATTTTTAATTTATAATAAAAATGTATGAGATTACGCTTTTTCGATGTACGCTTTTTCGAAGATCTGTAGCGCAAAGAACAATTCTCTCTCCAACGGTTTCTTTGATACATATTATAGCATCGCCGGAACACTGTTTACGAAAGGCCGACGAAACACATACAGTGTCGCGATAAAGCGTAGGTGCCGACGGGCCGAAAGTGTCGGGAAACTTCAATAGGCCTAATGGCCCACCGATATCCCTTTGGTCCTTCCGTAAAATAATCGGAAGAAGGCGTATATAACCAAAATAGCAGACGGTTACGAACACGTGCGTAGCGGGGATATTGAAAGATGACAAAGGGAAGAAAATTATTACTGGACGTCTAGGTTACATCATCGAGAACACAAAAAGGAAACAAATATGTCCTGACCATACAGGATCTATTGACCAAGTGCTCCCTTAAAATTCCTACTGTAGCGGTTCATGGCCATAAAGAAAGTTCCAGGGCTGAAGCGCACGTGCTGGCCTGTGAAATGTGACGTCCGAGGTCAGGACGTCGTCAAAGAATAGACCCTATGATTTACAATAAAGCGCAAGTGCTTTCGATAAAGGAAACTGATTCCCTACCCCAGAAGAAAACATTCTGTTTCAGGCACCTCGGTATCCTATATGAATGGCAACGAGGAAAGGCTAGAGAGACGCAGAGAGATACAACTGATCAGTGAAGTCGAGTAAACGGTGAGTATGCGAAGAACAATACCAGTACGGCCCAGGTAACGCGTGCTGGTAAAACTATCAGGTCTTCCACGTATAATTAATAAACTCATTGTTAAATCAATCCGCGGAGTATTTCTTTGGCACCGTACACGTCCTACCACCTCACTGATAAAATCGAAAATAAAATCTAAGGAATATTACAACAGACGGATCAATAAACAAAATTTCAAAATGGTAGATTTGTTACATTTAATGAAAGAACTTAGTAGAGGGAAATCTCAAACGGATATACAGAACCTCATAAAGTTCCCAATATTTTCAAGTACTATAATATTGAAATCGAAGTAAAAGGAATGCCATGGTCAATACATATAAATAAATTAAAATTAACGCGCTCGCAATAGATAGTGACGAGCATTCAAACAGGCGGACCAAACACAACAAACAAAAGCAACACGTTAATAATGAAAACTTTTCCTATTATATACAGTACGGGCATCGTTTTTTATGAACAAGAACAAGGAGAGGAACTCTACGGTCCTTGGGATGGAGAACTTCCAGCCTATCACCCGGAGGTGTATGGATAATTACTCACTTACTGTTACCAATTACTCCAACACGCTTATTAAAATATCTTCGACCGTATCATTTGTCAAAACTGTTATTACAATGTAGATGAAATGCCAAAAGCAAAAAGGAATCGTAGACGTAGAGGCTATAATCCAGAATGATCGAGCTCTGTATACGACTGTTAAACTCGATATTTTGTTATCGAACTCACGATAAGAATAAATATAATGACCGAGCCCTTCTCGCTGGGGCATTCGATTGTTGCATATTCACTACCGTAATCTCCAGGTCGCATTGACAAATTTTGAACAGATGTTACGATAATAAAATGAGCCGTGACACTTTAACAATTTATGATTTTACAATCCGCGGGAAAATAACATACTCAATATTCTGATTTGTGACTCAACAAAAATAAAGAAACACATTTATACGTCCTCTGTACTGCATATGTCGTTGAACATGTGGAAAATCGCTAGTAGCACATAGATTATGAAGATACATTTTGCTTGTTATGATATAGTAATCCTACTTTTTCAGCACTGTATCATATTTGGATTTAGGCTTGAAGAACGCTTCTACTTTACTAGTGTTGCTGTTTTTAAGATCTGTTTCTCGTAGTAGGTCTATAGAATTGTACTATATATTCAATATTACTTTATGAATATATTATGAAAATTATGTAAGAAAATTTAAATAAAAGGCAAATTTGAGGTAACAAACTGATAGAGCATGTTATATAAAATATGTTGTAAAACGAATAAACTCACTTCACTTCACTTTTCGTTCACTTTTTATAACACTTCGTGCTTTGCTTTTTTGTAAAATGTTTCGACGTATTCATTTTTTTATTATTTTTATGCAAAATTATGTTATTCTGCCAGAACTTTGTAATTTAATTCTCTCAAGTTAACTTACTGTTTGAAACTGACTCCCTTCTGCGAAAACATTTTTTGACTAAATTTACCCAGATATTTTCTGTATCCAATACTCAGATCCGATGAATATTCGGAGCAGTTCAAGGCTTGAATTTCGAAAGAGGTCCCGGTGCACCTTTATTAAGCGTCAAGTAGGCCAAGGTGAAGAAATTTACCTTTATATATGATAATAGAGTTTATTATGCAGATCTAACAGAGTAACGGTACAAAATGTTACAGAATGATTCAAAGTATTAAAAGAGACTGCGTCAAAATATTTTAACAGATTGATTCGAGCGCTTATTTTGGGGGGTTTTTATATCGTGCTTTCTATACTGTGTGACACTATCGTGGGGTTTTAGTCGGTAAGTCCGACACTACCCCGACAGTGTCCATGAGGATCTCCCCACGAAAAAAAAGTTCAAGGCTTGAATATTTTTAGAAAAATAATAATTTCACTGATCTTAGTATTAATTTCAGTGATTTCAGTAAAAATAAATGTAATTTTCAGTATTACTAACAATTTGTTTTATCCTCTTCCTACCACATTTTGAAATACAAATTTTTAAACCTAAAGTTCAATCTAACAATGAAGGTCATCATCGAGGTTGATACATGTTCCAGTTTCGAATATACATCAAAAGAAGTATTTCCTTTCTTAAGTTGAGGTCACAATAAGCATCTTCAATCAGCATTTTATTCTTTTGTCTTAATGGTGAAAACAAGTGATCGAAGAGATAGTACGCATCAAAATATAATACAATATGCTCAAATATACTACACAACCTGCTACAATATACTGCAAGAGTAATTGAGACCGAACACGGAAGACCAGGAACGATAGCGTCATAAGCAGCTTGTTCCTTTTTGTTCTTTATTTGGAGTTTTAGATTTCTTCCCTTACAATAAGTAGCTCTTTGTGATCTATCTGTTTCCTCTCCTTTTTCCATCTACTTAGGGACTCATTTTTTGGAATCCGCGGACACAGTACGTAATTGATCTTCATCGAGCAATCTTGTCAATACGCATCGTCATTTGCCACTCCCTCATTTGAAGAGATTTGATGATAGTATTCCTATTACGGCATGTATATATTTCATGATATGGAGCAATATCATATGATGGTAATAAAAATTTCTCGAACGATAATCCATTTATTTATATTTTTCAATATCTGTCCTTACGATTGCGTATTTATTTGTTCCACGTATCATATTTATCCATTTGCATAACTGTAGGTGACATTTTTTTAAACAATTTTGCTAATATTTCATAACTTTTTAATTCATATTTCAAAGTGGTAACAGGTGTTTCTTTCTTTTCAAGTCTCCTCCATATCGGGCTTATTTCTAGTAGCCACGCTTGCTTACAAAGCAATTTTATATCTGCACAAGAATATCTTTCAGTACATTTTACTATGTGGTTTACAATATCTGTATTTTCTAATAAGTGGTTGCTAAGGTATAATTTGAATATACCAAGTCGAGCAACTTCATTGGGTAATGATACGTATATTTGCTTTTCGAGACGCCTGAGTAAAGCTGCATCAATGCCCCTAATAACATATTTACAATAAATATTATCGTTCTATTATACTAATAATAATGAAGGAATACTTCAAACAACACAATAACATATTTGGAATTTGGAGAAATATTACGATATTTTCTACTTAGAAAACATTGAAATAACGTGATATACGTACCAAGGGGAATTAGTTGTAGCCAGAAGAACTACATTAGAATTCTCATTAGACACTAATCCATCCAATCTAGAAAGAAGTTCTGACCTGAATCTCTTTGCAGGTTCAGACAATATACAGTCTCCTTTATTTGTGGCGATCCAGTCAATCTCGTCGATAAAAATAATTGTAGGCGAATGACTATAGGCAAGTTCAAATAAAACCTGTTCAGTTTAACAAATGTATTATTCATTAAATATTATATTCGAAATTCCTTAAATTCATTGCCTCATCACGAATATGATATCATTTCGTTTTCCAAACAACTATTCTATTTATATATAAATGACGAAAAATAAAATCAAATCTTTTTATACCTAGAATCTCTCCTTCATAGACAAAGGAACAAAGAAACTTATATAGACAAAGCAACTTACACGTATATACTTCTCGGAATCGCCTCTCCATTTGCTGACAGTTATGTTAATGAGCTGGCAGTTATGTTAAAAAAAGGTGCAATGGCATTCTGTCGCGACTGCCTTCGCTAACTTCGTTTTCCCTGTTTTGTATATTTCTTGTAAACACGTACAGAAATGAAAAGAATACGAGTATCTTACCTGTACCAGGTGGGCCGTACAGCAAAATACCTTTCCAGGGGGAAAACGGGCCATCAAAAAAGATATGATACTTAAGGGGATACACAACGGCCTCCTTAACAGCGGTTTTACATTCCTCTAGGCCTATAACGTCATCCCAATGTACATTTAATTTGTTTACTATGATCTCCTGTGACGATACAAAGATAAAATGGCGTCTTCTCTATATTAAGTAAGTGTTACGTAATTTGATATTTGAAGCGTTACTGAAATCACGTCATTGTCGATATACGTTGGACGGTTTATCGACGGGAATTTTATCGTTTAAAAGCTTTACGATACGTATATTAATCGAAAATAACTTACGCATGAGATGTCCTCAGCAATTTTTCGTAATTCCGGATTATCTGAATAAAGCTTTGCAATGCATTTCAATATCTTCGATTGCATGGATTGTTCCATTGGGACGTTAAATAGCTCTTCTGATGAACGTCCATCACTCTCATTGGGGAATATTGACGTCACTGTCATTGCGAGATTAATATGATTCGCATTATCATCAGTTATCTTCTGCTGTAGATTCGTCTCTTTCACAGGCTCACTTCTCGCTTGTTTACTAACAGATTTGGCTTTTGTCTCAATACTTCTACAAACACTGGATCATATTGTAATACGATACGTTGAATACGATACGTTGAATACGTTGAATACCGTTTAATATCGTTAAATAATTTAAATTCTTACGTTTTGCTTGCATTTGTCACTTCCCTCGTCATTTCCCTTCCAGTTATTTTCTTACACAATATGGGATATTTTTGAAATTTCATCTTGTAATAATTTTCATACTCTGCAACGATAATTTCCAAATCGATGTTGTCGCAAACCCGATGTTCGGGAGATAGACGAGCTTCCCGGAATAATACATCGCTAACGTCTATATACATAAAAAAATGTAGTTTTTAATTAATTATAGTTTTTAACTAATTAAAAATATTTTTCGCAATGACTGAACACTATAAGATAACCATCAAACAACTGTTTTATCTCTAGGTAAGACAGGCAAAAGAATGTATTTACTATATAAATCCTCGAAGATAATTTCTTGTCTTCTGCTTTTTAATTTCCAATTTTTAGATGGATAAGAATAATTTGAATTTATACTTCATATATTTGTTTATAACTAGTTAATCTACATAATCGATTGAGTTATTCTTAACTACTGAATTACCGATGTCGAATTTTCAAATTTGGTTTCGCCTTCTCTTTCCATGATGTCCACTGATTTCTATTTCGATTGGTCACTGACACTATTCAAAAGAATTGGAACTAGGAATATATTTTAATTATAATATACTCACCCATTGTGTTCCAAATAATCACATACAAGGTATAATATGTTCCGATGACGTTCCGAAATACGACTCTCCTCCTAATGCAACATGGATATAGAAAGATGGATGCAACATGGAAATAGAAAGAGAACACCATGTATAGATACTTCCTGTCCATGTTTAATCAGGCATGCACACTAGTGGACACTGACGCTGCTCGTATACCGCTGTTACATATTTCCTGTACAAGTGCGCGTCATTAGACAAGGACGGAACATCCTCTCTCTACTTCTCTATCGCGTTTTTAGTTCGCTCACGCGCTCTGTACTTATATCTATTACATTTCCACCCTAGGCAGCGGCCGTGCAGTGACTTACAAAAGTTCCGAACGGTTCCATCCTGGGCGGACGGTTAATTGCGTTCGGTACTTCGAGGCAGAAAGGTGAGTACAGAATCGCTCCTCTTAGTACTCTTATTAGAAGTGTTATCATCGAATATAAGTTTTTTCAATAAATTCTTATCGTTTTACGATCTTTCTAGAATACAATGACGCCAGCAATCGATCATTTTCGCGAATTTATTGTAAATTAATTGGGGGAATATCTGGAGTTCTTTATCGGTTTCGACTGTAAAATCAGCAACTATTCGAATTTTTCATTCATAATTGTGACATTTTCGACACTTCCGTTGCCAAGACCCTCTTGAGAGATTTTTGGCACGTTCCATCACCCTTGTTAAACGAGTGCACATTGGTGGATATATTGATTTTAAAAACCAATACGTGTACGAGATTTATTATCTCACTGGGACAAAGAAATCCGTTTTATTCGCGAATTTTCCGTGTTTCTTCTTAATTTTCGTGAGTGTCTGGCGCGGAGCATTATTTGAATGAACTTTTCATCGTTCAGATTATATTTCGTTTAAAAAGATTGAAATTGATGTCGAGAAGAAATGAAACAAGGTGCTCGGGCATTCCATCGTTTCCCGGGGAAAGAGAAATATGAAAAAAACGGTCGTTCTTCCTTCTGCCATTTTCGTCCATTACCAAAATGGTATGACCCAAATGTCCCGGGCCGTGAATCAATCAAGCGAATTTTGAATAATTTTTGAATAATATCCAGTTAATAATTTGTGAAACAAATTAATTTCATTTTATTGTTGGAAACAAATTAGTTGGATTTTTCTTTCTTTAGCAGTTTTCGCCGGAGTTGACCTGACGTGCTACTTCAGTTTCCATCATCGCTTCTCGAAACTTCCAACGTCCTTGGTGTTGGAGTCTCCTTGACCAGGTGAGTACATAGCTTCTAGATACTCGTCGCTGTTCATCCTTACGAGCCTCTCGAGAAAAATCCGCAGTTAATATTCTGCTAATCCCTGCTGCTTTTAAAGACCATAAGTAGTCGTCCGTAAGGTTTAAAAGATTTCGAGTAGATTTGTATTACGTATTTTATCTTCTAATTTTTAAAGAGAGGGTCGTGTTTAATCAATTGAAAATGACGAAACTGTAATGGGACATTATTATCAAATATTAACCGTGGTTCCATTGGGTACTTTTATGGTCTTTGCGAGATATATATGCATTATACGTTGCTACTAGCAACGCGTAGCGATGAACGATGGAGAGCAGTACCTTCGTTATCTCGTCTCGGTTGTGTACATATCAGTAATGCACAGTACTCGTACTAAATATCTTACAAATTCCATACAGATTTTCAGATTAGTTTCGAATAATACCAACACGACCATGATAGTCACAGTACAGTATTAAATGGTGCCACTATGCATAATACACTCCTAAAATGTTTCTACAAATATATTTGTCCGAATATTTTTGTCAGCTACTATATCCTAACCACGGTTTATTAAACAATATATAGATTTAAAAAAGAATATATAACGACATTACTTGTTTAGGCTAGATTGGTTTAACTTGTATAGTTTTAGTAACTGTGTAAGATCAAACAAGAACTTATCGTTAGTTTGGCGAGATCTGATTACACGAAGCAACATAATTGCTTTGAAACTCAGGACAGAAAACAATGTCAACCGGTAAACGCGTTTGTCTGGTGAACGTGTAACGCGTGAATAATAGATAGCGACAATCACGCGAACGCTAGTTACAGCTGACTTGGCTTACATTGTAGCATTCAAACTAGAGTATACGAGCCGTAAGCACTATTGAAAGTTCAAAGACCGACTAGTGAGCTTCATCCTGTCTCATTTTTTAATCAGGCGATGGATCGACGAATCGTATTGATTTCGAGGATTATTATAGTTCTGTGGAAATTTTAAAGCGTGGTTTGTCTAATCTTGTCTCGTTAGCTACAGACTCTTTGGCGAGCAGCCTGAAACTTGATCCAGTTTCGAGAAAATGAAAAATTCGTTTCTTCTCTTTGCTTCCCTGTTCCTTCTTTCCTCCTTTTTCCCTTTTTACATCGCGTTAGGACCCGTTAAATAATATTGACTGCCGTGGACGCTGGCTGAGAAGTGCACTTTATAACTAGCTTTAAAATCACTGACGTCGATGAGGACAAAGGTAAGTTAGAGGGTCATTTATCTGAGCTGGTGTTATTCGACCTGAACCCTGCAGCTTTTCAGAGTTTCTTTCGTTTTTCTTTTAAGAGCAGAGATGTTAACTGGTCTCTTGTTACGTGTAAGAAGTATGTACTAAAGCTTATTTATCACCAATTGGTTGCTCAAAGTCGAGATATACATACCTATATTATATTAATACGTTACAGAAGATTACGCGTTAGTTAGCTTATGAGAATTTATAGTGTGTCACAGATCACAAAAGCAGAATGACTACTTTTTCATAAACGATATATGTATATGAATTGAAAGTTTAACTATTACGTCACATACTTCTCTCGATAAAGGTCGTCGAGTGCATATTGTTAAAGAATATTAGCCATTTGAATTCAATAGTTTCGAAGATACTAATGCTTCTGTGAAGTTTTTGCAGGCTGTTAATTTTTTATTGAGATACTACAAATTTTAAATAACTTCGATTAGAAATAAAAATCACATTACATTAACGCGTAGAATGTAACGTAACGTAGATAATGTAAATATAAATTATATTACAAGGAAACAATACGGGTAGGTAATGTGAAACATTCTGGTTAAAATTGCATCCTTTGAAGGCTAGGACACACAGTACTTACGAAGTAGATTAAGTACCAAATGGGGTACTTAAGAAAATTCATGTTGTCATTGTTTAATAAACATCTTCAGCTAATAGCTTTCTGCAAAAGCTGGTTTAAGTTATGCTAGCTTGTTCCTTATTAATTGCAATTATATTGTTCG
Organism: Bombus vancouverensis nearcticus; assembly: GCF_051014615.1. NCBI lineage: Eukaryota > Metazoa > Arthropoda > Insecta > Hymenoptera > Apidae > Bombus > Bombus vancouverensis. The sequence goes on from NW_027468951.1 coordinate 27,821, forward strand.
TATCTCCTAGAGGATTAACAATCCATTTTTATAATGGATAATAAAAGTAAATTCCTATTAGGTTGTCCCAAGTTTCTTTCGTTTTATAAAGAAATGACAGTTATGTTATTCTATATTATTTTATATTAAATTGGAAAAAGGTGGATCACACGTAATTCAATAAAATAATATAAAACGAAAAATGTTGTACATCTATTACTTTCTTATAAAACGAAAGAAACTTTTGGAACAACCTAATATTTCTCTACTACGATGCTTCTACAGTGCTAAAATATTTGATAAAAATGTTAAGAAATTCTAATATTGATTTAAGCGTATCGATTTATCCACTCTTCATATTTGATCAAACAGAAATTGTTAATTATGATTTACACTTAAAAGCGGATTGCATATTATGAGGATAAATTATCAAATTCATCTCTAATATACACATTAGAGAATCATTCATAGCCGCAATCCTGTTTACCGCTAACATTCCTGGTACTCAATAATTCATTAGGTGTCTGCTTTAGCCGCACAGAATACACCTGTAAATAATTAATCGCCATTAATATTCCATCGACTTTTGAAAATCCCTCATGTGATCTATTTCATGCGATGAGAATATGTATAAATTGAGATTGCGATCGACCATCCTCAGTCGGATAAATCGAGTGATTCAAATTATAACACAAAAAAAAGTTAAAACTAGTTACATTATCTTTTTCAATTTTTATGTATTATTTGGCGGAAGAAACTTTGGTAATTGGTAAGTAAAGTTCACCTCCTTAATGTTAATGATTTTAATATGTTATTAAGCTCAAAGTTCTAAGGAATTTTCTATATATATATATATATATATACATATACATAACTGTGTGCGTATATATATAATATACGTATAACAGCCAAAGTTCAGCTCTCAAGTGTACGCAAAACTTTTATGTTCATTTTACGCTATACCAGTATGTTTCATGAATTTGTTTGCTAACAGTATCGAAACAAATAACAAGCAGAGGACGAGCTATTCATGAATTGTTTTGCCAGCGTGTACGCTCCCAATATTTTCTATTTGAGAAAACATACTTGTTGCTATTGCAACTACAAATATCTTTACAGTCGACGCTTTTGCCGCGAATCATTGACTAACATGTAAAATCGAGAAAAAACATGGTTTATTGTGATGGAAATGTGGAAAACCGCAAAACCGATATAGAAGGGAAAATAAAGGAAAGGAAGGTAGGGATAAGTAGAAGCTTGGGGCCAAGTTTAATTCACTGAAACCGAGCTGCTTGTATTATCGCAAAACAAAATTGCCAGTACGTCATTTCCGTACTCTCGTCCTCGCGAAAATGGTTTTGCTCGTTAAGAAAAAACGAAGAGACAGGGAAGAGAGGAAAAAGCAAACGGAGAGCGCTTTTAAAAAGCTGGCGAACCGTGTGTTACCACAACGAGATACGCGGTGCTATTTGTCGCTTTAAATTGTGTCGCAACTCGTTTTTGAGATCTTTGCCAGGGACGCGTTAAAACACGCTGCAAATATATTTCTGGCTTTTCTGGGGTTTAACTGAAATATGACAAATAACGTTGTAAAACATATGTACTTATGACTTACAGAGTAATTGAGTGTACAAAATATAATAGCCAGCGATTTAGGGCTTTAAAAGATCAGAAAAGAAAAGAAAAGAAAAGAAGAAAGATAATATGTTGCGGCAGTTTAAGTCGATCTAAGAAAATAGATAACGGGAGGGGGGGGGGAGGGCAAAGCTAGTTAATCTGGAAAGAATCCAAGCGTCAATTTCAAGCATTTACAGAGAATCAAGCGGGCTGGTTAAGGTCGTGAGTTGAGCAATTATCCCGCGTTAGGTTCAATCAGGTTAGTCCCACGCGAAATTGATCCAACCATGCGAAAACGAGTGTATTCTGATTTCTGTCGCAGATACTTCTGGCTAGTGCAGTACCTACACGGTGGTTGTTGAAATAGCCGCTTCTCATCTATTTTCCGCAGCGCGGACATCATCCTTTGATCCCTTACGACTAATGAAGTTTTCAAAGATGTACGGCAGTTTGAGATTCTACTTGAAAATGATCATGATTGCGGTCTGCGTACCGCCTGCCCTTCTTTTCGTTCTTCCGTTAAAGACTGGTAAGTTGATACTGATTAATTATGCGATCGAAATCCTATATAATGGCTACAAAAAATATTTGCATCATTATTCTCGTTTCCTAATGAATCGCTGTTTTAATCAAGTTTTATATTGCATCAAATTTCTGTAGTTACACGAAAGTACTAAATTATAGAAAACTTGATATACACGGATTTAATTAATTGATAAATTAGTCGATATATAGGCATTATTATTTATTATATTATATATTATAGCCATTATATATTAGTAATGTATATATACACTTTTGAATTTTAGCCTTCTATTATTCTTATATCCTTTAAACGTCATTTCAAGCTACAAGCGACTTTAACTCAAATAGCTCGATTTCAAGTTCTAACGTATACTGTAAAGCACACTTGCGAAGTGAAACAGTAAACACGATATGAAAACTCTCTCCCCAGTAAGAAATCGAATATCCAATTTCAATCGTGCTTCATCGATAAAGCATCAATGCTACGTAGAAGCATCGTGGCAGCCGCAATGCGGATCCGTTGATCAAAAATTTCCTGGCACGATCGTTTTCGTAACGCTATTAGCCGTTTCAGTATCAGGGATGTTTTAAAAATCCGTATCGGATTGTACCATGAAGCGCAATAGCGCTTCGTTTATTTATTTACGAGAAGTGCCGATCAACTCGATTGCACTGCTCTTTTTTTTTGTCGAAACATACCTTTCAACGCGTTCACGCTTCACTTCATCAGCTATATCAGAAACGTTACACTAAAGAGTCAAAAGGTTGCCAAATATTCGTGCTTTACCTTTTGTTTGTGTGACGTTCTGTAATTGGTTTTCCAATTCAAGAGGTAATTTATACATTAGTTTTTTCTTTATTTGGTTTACGATTATTTGAAAGAAAAGTAATTACGAGAGGAAACTCTGATAGACTAGCGACAAGCTACGTTCGGAACCGAGCGCGCTGTGAATTGACAATCGTAACCAAACATCGCGACACAGTTCACCACACTATGCGTACAGCATGATCACGCTGAGTGGCGTTGAAACGGTTAACGTAACTGCGCGTACGACCGTCGAATGGCAAAGATATTCAAGCTGAGAATCGTTTTCAGATGCTACAAACAACCGCTGTGCTGACTTTGAAGGAGAAACCATTCGACATGATCTTACGTTTGAGCCGGGGCCTTCGGTTTGCAGTTTCTGCGTCTGCTACAATTCGAGGCTGAAGTGGTGCATATCGATCGTATGCAACCCGCCCGTAGTGAGTATATGCTCATTACTTAAACACTTAACACAACCAGAGAGAAACTAAAGCACACCGTTAATGCGAATAGGGTACACAGCGATTCATCTAACTTGCCTTGAATTACTTTTACAAAGAGAAACATGGACAGGAATAATTCTTTGTTACGAGTCGTTTAATTTATTCGTTCGTTAGAACGATTGGTCTGACAAATTCAAAGTCTTGTTCCGTATAAATATTTTTAAACAAGCACGTCATAAGCTTTGTATATTTTTTTTATCGCAACGAAACTGTTCAGAGAAATGTTGAAATTATTAATTACAAAAGAAGACATTTACGTTGTAAAAATGTTAGCGAAAACATTTGTGAAAAAGTTACTTTGTTATAAATTCTACAAAAGGAAATATTGAAAATCACGCCCCATTTATTCAGTTGCACGTATGAAAAGTATTTTGCATTCGCGCAAAAAAATCCCTTAAGGATACATATTTTATAATAATTGGAGTGTCAAAGTTATTACGCGGATTGGCGTACACGTGCCTTTTAATGAAACTAGGTTATTCATTTGTTATTCGTTCCTAACTTTCAACTTTATGATTTTTGCGGAATAAAATTTTATATTCCGGTTCAGTTTATAAATGATTCATTTTGAATTTAATAAAATTAGAGTTACAGCAGAGTAATTTAACAAAGAACAAATAATCATTTGTACTTTATTAAAATGTTCTTTTAGCGTCTCGTTTTAATATTTCTCTAATAATATTTTGTTAACCGTTATATTTAAATGAAGGTTTTCAAAGCAGAGACGTACTTTAACGTAGGAAATGGACGTACATTTATAATGAGAATTCAGAAGCAAAAATATTTCATACAAAAATAAATATTCCCCATGTGTAAATAGCTACGTTATGACTTTTATATGTATCTAACGTTTTTCCATGCAAGGTAACGTATATTTGCTTCTTCGCTTCTTCGCTTCTGAGTAGTAAAACCTGGCATTCATGCGGCTGATAGGTAGTTACGCGCTGACAACGAAAAACATAAAATGAATAAAAAACATGAGCCATCCTATAAAAAAAATAAAGCTGCTTTTATCTTTCATTACATATTCGTCAGAATATTGTTAATAAATATTTAAGTTCAGATTTCAGCTTAAATAAATGCATAGGATTGGACATTTATTTATATATGTATCTGCGAACGCTTTTTGACATAAAATTTTTATAACGACTAAAATGACATATTCCGATATTAAATTAATTTGATGAGAATAAAAACTGAATTTTTTAAACGAGATTTTGTATGAAGTTACATTTATTGGGAAAAATTCATTCTTTTATAATATGATAAAACGAGACTCATAGTCTGTATAAATCATTTCATGGAATATTATGTGTATGTACATGTGTTCTACGCTTTTATTATAAAAATGCTAAATGAACATAACGATCAAATGCATCGACAAATTGATTATCTTTTATTTGTTTCGAACTACAAATTGATTGAGACATTCGTGTTTGCTAAATTGCGAATTTAACGCAATGAAGTCGTCTGAATCCCTTGCGAGCATGTAAATATAGCGTCGAATTAACAGGTCAATTACTTGAGGTTGGAACTGAAAGAAAGAGAAAGATGGAGGAGGTCTTGCCTTTGAATGCTGGACACTTCTAAAGCCCACAGTTCGCTGAAATTGCCAGAGAATTCAATTAAATGGCAAATTAAACCATTGAACTGAATCTGTTTCCAATCGTGAGCTTGGAGGTTCTACCCTTTGAATTTTTAAACCAGTCAACCTTCTTTTGTACGTATGGTAACGAATATAATTCATAAACTAATGAAGTGTGTAATTCAATTGAAAGCTCTTTTCACTGAATTCAGTTTAGATTAAGAAAAATGATATAATAACGAAATTATCAATTTACAATTTATAGAGCGTATACTTTATTCGAAAGTGAAGTTTATTACTGCAAATATTAGTTGGCTATTTATAGCCTGTTTGAAAAGGTGATTTAATTTCGATTGATTTTCGATAAGTTTTTGTTGGTTTACTCAGGTTAATTAATCTCCAATAAAATAGAAATACCAATCCGGTAGTATAATTGCTTTCTTGCTTATTACTTTTTTACCAATTAGCGATGCACGATTCCAGACCAGTAAATATTTTTCCATCGGGAGAAGTCAGGTCGAGAGATGCAAGATTTATACGCTCGTTCTGTCAGTTATCCCAGTGTCTGTTACGCGATAGAAAATGAACGAACTGAATAATAAATGCATTATCGGCATGAAGATTGCTTGATGTAGGCCACCGCTTTTTTTCTATCCTTCCGATACCATTTTTCTTTACTTTTTTTTTTTTTTTTTTTTGCGAAACACTTTGCTAGTCGTGAGAAGCAGCAATTCCCTTCTGCGAATCAATTACGGTTCACGAGAAATTGTATTATAGCCTGGAACGTATTCAAATTATCTTCAATTATTCTCGGCTGTTTCCATTTCCATTCGTCTCTTACGTAAGTACTCGTTTGATGTACGTACATCGTGAGACAATAATCGTTAACACCTTTAATGTCTTCAGTATTATAGAATAAGACGCGAAAATACGTTGAAACCTGACTTTTAGATTCGCGAGACTCTATAAGGCTTCGAAAGTCTCTTGTTTCAGGCCGAATAAAAAATTGTAGATGAAGAATTACATTGCGAGGTCTGTTAAGGAAAATTTTAAATCGTATCGTTGTAATAGGATTATTTCAGCGAGGGAAATTACGTGTTGCGTGCGAAGCCACGAGCTTTCTTTCAGGCTAATATATATAATTGTCCTATCGAACTTTCCATCTAAACCGTTGCGCTCACACGTGGATTTTGCATTTCAATTTTCTTACTTACAGTCCAGTCCAGTGAGACCAAGTTAAATTTTTCAGCCCTCCGAGGTAGAATATGTTTTATAGAGAGACGTACAACGCCATGAAAGGGAGACAGATCAATAAATTGGGTTATCTTTAAATTACTGACAATCATTTCATCGACGCGGTTTCACCGACACCGAGTCCCCCGGCAACGTCTGACAAAGCTTATTTACCGATACACTGAACCACAATCATTTTACCGACCTCTTCCTTTGCTGACAGTTATTATACTCGCTGTCATATGTTATCGTTGATTATACATCTTTATTTACAAATTCGTTCCTGTGTATAACGAAACAAAGGAAGAAACGAAAATGATACGTTTCATGACGCATTGTTAAATTATTAATTAACGAGAGTTACATATCTACATGAATGCTTTGAAATGTCAGTTATAATTCATGAAAATGGATACAAGCCATTTTACTATACATAAATATAGGAATATAAGATGCTAAGTAATCTTCCTATGTAATCTCCTCCAGCTTTTTCTAGTTTGATCAATAATTATTAGTACATGTTAGGAAAATAAATAGAATTTTTGTTCTCAAGCGAGGTATAATTTAAATTTTGTATGTACACAAAAATGTTAAATTAATAATGATTATAATAATCAATAAACTATGATTACAGAGGATGGGTTTTTTGATAAAATGACATTCTGACAAATATATATAGATCGATATATATATAGATATAGATAGACAAATATATAGACTCTTACAACAGTAGTTATGAATGAACAGTAGTTATTGTATCAATTCCGTTCTTCAGAAGCTTCATTTGTGAAAAGACAATTCGCCAGAATATGGATTCACTGTAGTTATAGCTATAGGATTTCAATCTAGTTGACAGACTTGCTTTACGTAGAGAATATCTGTCTCTTGTTCTACCTTATCGCGATTCTCTCCTCATCTTATACGCTTTGTCGAGCAAAGTAATATTGGCATATATCTCGGCTCTGGTTACAATCATTAGTTTCCGCCTAAACGGTTAGAATCACATAGCTCGCGCTCTACTCTCGTTTATTCACCATTCAGGCCATATGGTCGCATGCGACGAGTTTTATGTTAATTCCGACCGATTACAATACCTTTCTTTCGTTTACAAGGAACGACGAGACTGGCAGTTGCGTGATTTGCAATGCAAAAGCCGCGATATCTGCACGATAACCTAACCTCAACCGATTTTGTTGTACTATTCTTATGTGGACTTCGTTTGTACCACTTTCGTAACAAAAATAGAATACGTAGAACACAGCATTCCGTTATGCGATATTGTCGATTCCTAACATCCGAAAAATCAGAGATAATTTTTTTCCCTACAGTTGTACATTTGTGTGAAAAATTACGAACGTAAAGTTGTTTGGTGCATGCACAGTCCTCCCCTACCCTGCATTTGCGTGGACATGCTAGAAAGATTCACTTTTCCACGGTGAAACTGTATGTATTATAATTTCATTTTTACAAAGGTCGAACATCCTACTATACATAAATTTAATATTAATATAAGCAGGTTTCCTGTTAAGTATTACATCTGACGTATAAGCACACGTGTGTACGAGCCTTGGTTTTAAATGTCTTATAGTAGACACCGAAAAGATTATTCAGTTGGATATCTGACTCAACATCAATATTTTACTAGGAGATAACATGTTAAGAACACGTTGGTGGATGGCATGGGAGATGATGAATGAAGACATACTTCTGTGAGATACATAAAATAGTAGTCAGAACGTATTTTGGCGCTTGGGGACAGCAACAGCTGGTGATACTGTCATACACCTCCATTTATAAACTTTCGAAAATCGATGTGACCTTCAAACTTTAGTGTATTCTGTTTCACAGCACAAAATATTTCCGAAACGTACGTTTATTGTTACAATGAACTTGACTAATGGCTCTGAAATACTATCCTTGAAAAAACAATGGGGGAATTAGAGCAAAAAAAAGAAGGAAATAAACAAAGACCTTGTTGGTTCGTAAAAATAAAATATGCTACAGGAAAAACTTTTTCCAACTGATTGAGATGCGACAAGCTTTAAAAGCTATGACGCGAATCGAGCGTTTGTCTACAAGAGCGCATTTTCGGTGGATATATAGATATACATGTATATGTGACGAAATATACTAAAGCAATATTGACCCTTTGTCGCTGAAAGTATCAAACTACAAAACTTCCTTTCAAATTTTCAGAATAAGGAAATCAGGATCATGATAAATAATTGGAACATAATTAAAAATAATATATCTTCTCTATAAGATAATGAATACATTGGTTCATTTAATTTTTATGGATATTCAAACGCTTCTGTGAAATAAAACGTCAAGATTATAGAGTATAAAATTCATAGCTATGAAATAACTAAAACTCTGATGTATTATTAAAAATATACGTTAGGTTCTATGTAGTGATACATACAAAGATTACATGTACAAACCCATAATTAACACAATGCTACCGCAACCATTCTGCAATCTACCTTGCCCAAAACACTCTTCCAGTCACCTCCAAACTCTTCAATTCTCTCCACCTAACCACCCACAAACCATTCACAAACATGCAATTCTCGACAAAAGAAGAACTTGTCGTCAGTTGTCCTTAACATCTCGTTCATTCATTTGGTCCCTATCCCCCTATTTCCTCCCACTGCGATGATCGCACTACATTTTTCCACGTCTCTATTCTATTCTCTGGATGACCTGAATTCTCGAGCAGTCGAGTGACGATTGATCTGTACAATTGATCGATTTCTGTTTATTACAGCCATGCAGGAAATTTCGTCTTGGAAAGCGATGTTGTGATTTCGAATGCTTGGACCATGTAAAAAACATTACCGGAACCGGTGAAATTTATGTCCTTGAGGATGAGAAATCCTCCAGCTCCTCGACTCACCAACAAACGTGATGAGCTCAATGGTGCTGTTGCGGCTATTTTAATTTTTCAACAAGGATCCAGATGGCGCCGTGGACGAAATTCAATCATTATAAACGTCAACGATCAACATCAGCCATCAGGTAATTTCATATTGGTGACTTATTTCTTCTGTGTTATTTCTTCTAATTTTATTGTTAGTTCTTCCATTTGTATTCCAAAAGATTGAACTCTTTTTACGTGCGTGTGTGTTTTTCTTTTTTTTGTAACTCGTCGAGTTGCAATTCTAATTTTTGCACTTCCTCCTTCATGTCCTCTATGTGCTTCTCGAACTCTTGTGTCGTCCTGTCTTTGTCGGAACATTCTACTTGAAGATCAGCGAGTTGATGCTCGGGATCGTAATTCAATTTTTGGTCATTTTATTGCTGTCATTTTATCAACTTCTTTCTTCTTCTTTCTTTTTTTTTTTTTGAACTTAAAATCTTGATTTAAGGTTTGTGTTTCACTATATGATTTATTATTATTAACTAGTTCAACATTATTTTCAGTAGATTTTTTTTTCGCGTGATTTTTATACATATTTAAATAGTTTAACATGAGCAAATGCATCGTACGTCAGATATACCATTTTTAATAAATTGTCGCCTTTACAACTCGAGTTACCTCTGAACGAGTCGCATGATTGATCAATAAGCCATGAGTAATTATGCAAATTCAGTATTTTTTTCATCTATCTATCTGAATATTATAACAAAGACTTTACATTGAATATTTTATTAAAATTGTAAGTTTTTCATAAACGCTTCAAAATCCACAGTCTATTGATCAACTCCTCTATCCTTTCTCTTTCTCCTCACTAAAATAGATAAATTCCTAATGTAGTTTGTGGATAATATTTTTTTTTTTTTTTTCTAAAGCAAATCACATTTATCATCTGATATATTTTTTGAAATAATTTCTGTCTGTACATTTTCTTCTTTTCCCTTACTCCTCTTTCTCTTTCTAATGAATTCTTTTTATTCCGTAAAATAGTTTTTGTATATTCAATTTTGTTAAGTGCAATCCTTATTTCTGATAACTTACTTTTATTAGATAATTCTTGTGAATCTTCTACTACATCTTCCATATCATTTTGAGTGCGGCTTCTACCTTCAGTAAATTTAATATCTTGAACCGTATCATTAATTTCAATAGCTCTTTCGGTATCAAGTAAATCGCACTTATTATTTAATATACCTTTTGAATTGACTTCTGTCTCTGTAGTTTCTTCTTTTGTATCTTCTTCGAGTTTTCTTCGTTCTTCTAATCCACCCTTCTCATTTTCTAGGATCTTCCTTGTTGTTACGCCGCCTAAAACATCTGCACGCCAGCCCGCGCCAGCTCGCGCCACCGGACAACAACCAGCCTGCGTAACGTCACTTCGACCCTCAATAAACCTAAGGACCCACCATAACTTTCACTTCCCTGTATTGTTTCGCCATGTGTCTTCAATCCGTTTGTCTTGAAGAATTTCTAAAGCTTAAAAATATTCTCGAAACACAGTCGGTTTTTAGAGAGGTCCTTGGGTTTATTAGGCGTACTTAAAACACGGAGAAAGCGGGTATGCACCCATTAGGAAAATCCGAATAGCCCTCTAATAAAACAAGCTATGTTTTCCTCACGCACACAGTCATCTATCCACCACGATGGTAGGAGACTTCCTACTCATCCCTTCGAGCAGTAGTGCAGGTCATGACCAATCGACACCGCGGTTCAAATTTTTTGACACATTGTACAAAGGTGTATATCAACGTAACTGTACCTGTATGTCTATATTCGAGATTATTTATCTATTCAAGATAGCAAAGTAAAAATACTATATAGAGGATTTAATTAATGTGTGGATCAACGTATGTATCACTATATGTAACAATAATATTGACTGTATATGTACGTGTGTAATAAAAGATTTCCGGTTTACAATGTTTACGATACTGATATAAAAATACCATATAGAGGATTTAATTAACGTGTATATCTACGTATATATCATTATATGTAACAGTAACATTATGTAATATCGTGATGTAATATGTTTACAAAACGTGGACAATAGAGATGTTAATCAGACAGAAGAGACGATTGTGGCTTAACTTGAACTATTCATACCAAACGTACAGAACACAGCGCAATCCACACTCTCTCGACAACGCCACTCGCAACCTCCGTCTCCGCTCAACTCGCACTCGGCTCCTCGACTCGCACTCTGTGCTTTTCGACTCGCGCTCTGTTTCTCGACTGACTGTTGTCGCATTCCATTGCCCTTTTCCTAGGCCCACCGCACACGTGTTCTGCAGACGCTCGTGGCCAGGGTCACGTAGGTCTTTTCCACGAAACTATGCACTTGAAAAGACCGATGACACATTGATGGGCCCGACGGCGCCCCGGCTCTCGCGACACTGTTCATAGTTCGTCCGATATTTCCCAGGCCTTTCGTCCACGATACTACATTCGGCCATCCTGCAATAACATCTGCCCTCAGATGTTGCCTTCTATCTCGCTGTCATCAGATGCGTCACTTTCGGCATTTAGGACCCAAGGTTTCATAAAATCGAGGTGTGTGCGGGTCCTTCCTTCGGTACTGCTTCGCACGCTTTCTTCTTTTCTTGTAATTTCGCAGGCTCCCTTCTAGCTTACCTATGTTTCGTTGGGTTAGGCTACAGTCAAGGCAGTTGGACACCACGTGTTCGACCTTTTCGCGTAACCCCTTGAACCAGAAGTCCTTCTTGACCATAGCTTCTGTTTTGGTAACCTCGAAATGCCCACGCTCGTGCGCTTGCCTGACTACCTGAGCCCGCATCGCCTTCGATACTACTATTAGCACATCGTCCTCACACTCCTTATACAAAATATTGTTTCTTACTACCTGCCCATCGGCCTGACTGCACGTTGCGGCGTCCAAAATCCTACGGACTTCAGTGTCCTTGTTCTGTGCCCTTCTCAACCGTGCAATCAGCCCGTCTTCACTCTCCGTTACATACATAGTGCTCGGCAGGGGGTTCCTACTCGGAGCATCTACATGCTGCATACTTTTCCCCGGCCGATGACACACCTGATACTTAATCTCGCCTAGTAACAAGGCCCATCCAGCCACACGCACACACAAATCTTTCTTTCTAACTACACCTATCGGACTCGCATACTCCGAGTCTGACGATTTGATGACACCCTCGTTTGTCCACGCTTCCATCAAATCATCTTCTTCCTTTCTTTCCGACGGCGCCAGTCTTCGCGGTCTTCGCGCTATCGGCTTGTCGCTTTTCAAAACTACTTTTTCGGTTATTCCGACGTCTCGCTTCTTCTCCGGCCTATACCCCCTAACGATATCGCGAATCGCTTCACGATAATGCGGTTCCCGTACGTGTGTCAGGTCTGTTTCGTCGGTCTGTTCTACCGCGTTTACCCTCAGTACATCCGGCGCGTCCTCGTGACCGTCGGTCTGATCGTCGAGTCGTAAAAATGTCACCTCGCCCCGTTTGACTCGCAACTCTACCTGGTCTAAAAAGTCGGTACCTAAGAGTAGACTGTGTCTTGTCATTACCTTATTCGAGACAACATGCAGGGTGACAGTAAAGTCGTACCCGTCGACCGTCATTACCCTTGTAAACTCGCCCCAGGTACTATTGCCAGCGGAACCAAAACCATCAAACTTAAGTTTGCAGTTTCCCAGAGGTGGTGATCCTAACCTCACATACTCATCCGCTCGTAGGAACGTAAGGTTACTACCTGTATCCACTAATGCCACAAACCTACAATCATCTATCGCCACTTCCTTCACATACTTCCCCTTTTCGGATCTTGACACTACGCAAGTCTCTTTCGGTTGTGCCGTACACCTCGCTGCAATATGTCCAAATCCGCTGCACTTGAAACACCTAACACCTTCTCCCCTCTCCGGACACTTAACACTTAGATGATCCTCACTACCGCAAATGAAGCATCTTCTTTTCTTCATTGCATCCACAGATTGACTGGGCTTCCCGTTCTTCTGGGTTTTAGCCGACTTCACAATCGACTTTGCTCTGCGACTCTTCTGCTCTTCGTACATTACTAACCTCTTCCTCAACTCTTTGATTGACGTAGCGCCGTACAATACAGCCTTATTGTTCTCGTCGTCTATTATTCCATCCACTATGTATTCCACCTTTGCTTCCTCCTCCATGTCCACATGGCTGGCTATTTCGAGCATACGGTACATGTAAGCCAGACATGCTTCATCACTCTCCTTTTTTGTTTCTTCAAGTTTCTGATGAACTTGCCTACTGTTGACTTTCCTCGAAAATTCTTTCACTAGCCCCCTCTTCTACTCATGCCAAGTCCTGGCATGACACTCGAAGCTCGCAAATATTTTCGCTGATCCCTTCAGCAGCTTCCTTGCATAGACTGCCTTCTGCCCATCCGACCACATGCACGTATCAGCGACTTCCTCGAACGACTCGAACCATCGTTCGACATTTTCACCTCTGTTGCCACTAAACGACTCTAATGCATCTTCGACGTCTCTAAAACTCAGTGTCGAACCAACACATGCCCTTCGACAACATTCGTCACGGTCCTGATACACCCTTCGCGTATCTCTCTTGTATTCTCTTGCGTTTTTCTTGTCATCTTCATCCTCACTTTCGTCGTCGCTTTCCTCTTCCGACGATATGTCGTTACCATCCATGGCCGCTCGTAGCCGTGCGCGTAATTCTACTTTTCTTCCCGTCGTTTTTAAACCCAAACTAGCGAGGCGCTCCTTCAACTCCTTCGTATTCATTTTCTCAACATCCTCATCTTCGTTGCAATCACGCTCAGCTCTCTGTACACTTTCTAAATCTCGTTGACCGGTTAGCTCTTCACCGCCCGTCGATCCCTTACGATACGATTGTCCAGCCCTACACGCCCGATTCAGCCTTGCAATCAGCACTGACCTCGCACCCGATATAGGGAGGTTCATTCGCGCGAGCTTATTCCTCAGCTCCTCCAGCGTCGAACCCTCTTCACCCGACAATCGTTCGTCCTCGACGTTTGCCATTTTTCACACTGCACAAACTTAAACAGTCAACGATATCGTCTTTTACCGCACCGCGTACCGGTAAATTCACAACTAGCTCGAATAGCTCTGTTAAACCGTTTCGTTTTCTGTCTTGTCCAATCCCGGCTGAGCCCCCAAAAATATGTAATATCGTGATGTAATATGTTTACAAAACGTGGACAATAGAGATGTTAATCAGACAGAAGAGACGATTGTGGCTTAACTTGAACTATTCATACCAAACGTACAGAACACAGCGCAATCCACACTCTCTCGGCAACGCCACTCGCAACCTCCGTCTCCGCTCAACTCGCACTCGGCTCCTCGACTCGCACTCTGTGCTTTTCGACTCGCGCTCTGTTTCTCGACTGACTGTTGTCGCATTCCATTGCCCTTTTCCTAGGCCCACCGCACACGTGTTCTGCAGACGCTCGTGGCCAGGGTCACGTAGGTCTTTTCCACGAAACTATGCACTTGAAAAGACCGATGACACATTGATGGGCCCGACGGCGCCCCGGCTCTCGCGACACTGTTCATAGTTCGTCCGATATTTCCCAGGCCTTTCGTCCACGATACTACAATTATGTGCATATGCGTATAATATTGGTTAAATGTTAAATGTTAATATTGGTTAAATGCGTTAAAGTGAAATGTTATTTACCTATTCAAGATAGCAAAGTAGACATACCATATAGAGGATTTACTACTGTTAACACTCGGTATTCTCGTATTCAAAGTATTTAACCAAATAATTTGGGAATCCAGCGGACGAGCTTGTATTTAATATGATTATATTTAATATAACAACTTTACTCAATATACGCGTAGGATTTTAAATGTCATGAGGGTTGCAGCGGACTCAATTTTAATGTACCTCGATATCTTAGCTTCTTATAATATCCTAATAAAATGTCATTTATCGATTACAATTGTCCTGTCGTATTTTATAGTGTTTGCTTTATAAATGTGAACTTTATTCAAAAAGAGTTCATCGATGATTATCCATTACAGGTTGTTAATAAACCTGAATTATGCACAAAGGAATTGCCGTTAATAACTTAAGATTCTCTGCCCGTCGTACAGGGTACACATAGTAATTATTCTCGACGATCGTAACGTTTAAGTCCAATTCGAGCTTATAGTCCCATGCGAGTTAAACAACGACAATAGTTTGAATTTCTATTTGTTCGTTTGTCGTCTGTTTATACCCGGAGCACCTGCTGTAAACCAATACAAAATTTATTAGATCTATAAATAACACATATAAAACTTATTAATTTATAATTAATATAAAATAGGAGAGCACGAAACTTCCTATTTTATGGATATGTTAAATCTTTGTAAAAAATACCATATCATTAGTATCATTTTAATCGTTCTAAAGGATTTAGCCGCATAAAGCTGTGACCCTTGGAAGAATCGATGTTCACGCGTGACAAATTGAAATTGTGCGAAGGTTCCGGTACGAACATCACAAGCCGAACATCGATACCAGGGGCACAGGCACATGTTCTGGGTTCATTATATATTTATAAAAGGCTGACGATTCAGTAGATGGTCCGGGTAAATTTAAATTGTAAATGAACGCATTGCTGGTTTCAAGTAAAAGCCTGGATAAGAGCGGATATGGTATGAGAGTCTGTCGTGGAAAGGGGAACAGGCCGCTTTTATTTGTAAAGTTTGAATCTCCTCGATATTGAAGATGTTGAAGCTGCAAGTATGTATTTCATTTTAATCCATTCGAGACCGAGATTTAATTGTAAAACGATACCTAGGTGTCGGTACGATCTGAATGTTTAGTTGGAATGATTCTGTGTTTTACTCTCTCCAGGGTATCCTTTTCATACTTTGATTTTAAATCGATGACAATCTTAAATAGTATGCCTCATATTTTTAAAATATAAAATTATATACTATGTTATTCTATAATGTATTATGTACAGATATATATATATAATAATTCTATATTGAAAAAAATATGAAATTAACATGATATATACATTACTACATAAGTTATATATAAAATATGTATATTATACCCTTGCCTACTGACTGATATGAATTTCTTTCGGTCTCGAATGCGTTAAAAGAGAGCGCAAAGAAGTCGAAATTACTTATTGTAATTAGTAAAACGACCTGAGAGGCAGACAGATACAAGAAAGAAGGAATATTATATTAGCGGCATTATCATGTTTTTGCTCTCTTTAATTCTTTCATCGAGACAGACAATCTACAGGTATTAATCGACCAATTTCTCCAAGCTGATAACTTCGAATTGATGTTTATATATAAGAAGTGTTGTTAAACGATACGCAATTTCCTTTTGATCGTAAATTTTACTATCAAGGGGTCTTTTATGTATGCGTAATCATTGTGAATTATAACAATTTATGTGATCGATATTAAAGGTGTTTAAAAGCATGTATTTTTTTCTATATTATTATTCTCCTATATTATTATCCTATATTATTATAGCATTCCTATATTATTATAATATCCAATTACATGTTGATACACAAGATATACAGATTATTATTTATAACGTTTTAGTTTTCTTAATTGAGTCATTCATTTAGTACAAATGATAAGAAATTAGTAATAATTCACAAAAAAAGGATATCGTAGTAGAAATATTATAAAAAAACATTTTCTGTTTTAGTGTAGAGTTACTCCTTCTTACAGACAGTGTCGTACAAATCTGTACGTCTCTGAGAAAATGTAGGTATCCGAGCCCTTACTTCCTCAACAACTTTTAGATCTGATAGAAAAAAGAAACATACGAAATAATAAGTAATGCTTACTAATAAATTCAACAAATACAAAGGAAGATGGCTAAATCGATAAATTAACGAGACTAAAAATTAATTACATCATGGATCTCTCGCTTTTAATTTTAAGCTGTAAATTACCGATATCGGTGACTGCCATATTCTCTTGAGTTTCCAAATCGTAAAGAATCTTTCCTCAGGGATTGGTCAACTGTGTATGTCCCCATGCGACGTAACTTGCTTAAGGAACACGAGCCGGTGATATGCAGGCAACGTATAATTGATTATCATTCGCTCTGGAACGCTGAAGTAATGACCAGTGCAGTGGTCCAGTGGTCATATTGAATGCCGCTGGATATATCAGCATTTGGCAACCTAACCCAGAGAAGCAGGAAATATGAAGCCACCGAATACCAATTAACTTCGTAGTTGCACGGTTCACATTCCATCATTTCTGAATATGCGAGGACAGTCCTCTTATTGTGCTTTTAATTCTTTTATTTGTTTCATTTTCAGCAAATATACTGGTTTTTTAAATTAAGCTTCTTTTTATACAGAGTTACAGATTATATTAATTTTATATAGAATATATTTAAGAAAGATATTTAATTTTTTGCTAGTTAAGTATTGATCGATTAAGTTACTGTACCTTTGTTCCGATAAATGCGTGCCATTTCCTCGAATCTAATATCATAGCAAATGCCAATACCTATTTTGCAGCCCTTCACATCGAACGTCGTTAGGGAGTTACCAGGACTGAGTGAATCACTCTCTCGAAAAGTAATCTTATTAGGAATGTCGATGTCGAATAGATGTACCTAATAACATAAAAATGTGGTCGCTAATTATATTGCTGCAACTTTTGTAATTTAATATCAAAGTTACCAACTCCTAAACTTTAATTATTTTTTATTTAATAACTGACAGCGTTTTTATCACTTTCTTCTATTAAAAAATCTTATCATTTAATAATGTTTAAAAAGGAGAAAAAATAAGTATAATAATATTTTAAGTATGTGAAAAATTTATACAACAACAAACACATTACAACAAAAATGGGCGTTTCCCGTATCATAACGTATTTTATAAACCGTAAATTATAGAATTGGTTATAGTATACGTATGTACATATGTATATTCCTAAATTATTCCTAGATAGAGTCACTTTCTTCACCCCGATATTTTCAAATTCAAAGCCATAAAGGAATATATTACTTACCTTTCGGTGTCTTGCTATCAAAGTTCCATCGGGACCCCAAATAGTACAGGTATTGTACAATTTATCGCCCTCTATTTCAGGCATCGTACCACCAACTACATAGATGTTGTTTTCTTTAGCTGCGTTCGATGAAGCAACGCTCGTTTCACCATCAGGAATACTCTCGCCGTATTTAGGAAAGTACTCTGCATTGCAATATTTCAATTAATGAAAAATAACTGTCTTTTGTTCCAACCATAAATTAAATTGAAATGTTTGTCAGTTTTTTATTTTCTAAATTATCAAAATAACCAAGTTTTATATTTCGACTTAATTAAATATGCAATTTCTTAGCTAATAGTATATATAATAAATTGTTTCTACAGGTTCAAAATGAAAAATGAATATTTAGAAATATTTAATTACGACAATGCTATTTGTGTTAGCATCAGTGGCTTGTTACTCAACGACTTTGCTAGTATAAGTACCCAATTATTAGTATCTTAAAAAATATATTTATACAAAAATCACGATAATCATGAAAATGGGGAAATCCTATATTCTCGAATCAATTCACAATTTATTTTGTATATTAATTAGATTCCGCGCTCATCAGTACGTACTCACTGGCGACATCGAGAAAATGTATCGGCAATTCCTCGTACGACCAGAGGATCGGAAATATCAAAGGATATTATGGCGCAGCGCGAGTGGAGAAACAGAAACATATGAGCTTAACACCGTAATACTCTTATCATAGAAATAGAAGCAGTCCTCAATTCCCGCCCGCTAACTCCTATCTCCACCGATCCAAATGATCTCCTAGCCCTCACTCCCGGACATTTCCTCATTGGCGATTCATTAATGTGCTTACGTGATCGAGATTTCAGAGACATTCCATCGAACCGACTCTCCAAATGGCAGCATATCCAACAGCTTAAACAACATTTTTGGAACCGCTGGCATAAGGAGTATTTGAACGAGCTAACCAACCGCAATAAATGGAGCAAGGGTGGACACAGCATCCAAAAGGGCACAATCGTCATCCTCAGAGAGGACAACGTTCCCTCCATGCATTGGCCTCTGGGCCGAGTTATCAAGGTTCATCCAGGCGCCGATGGTGTCATCCGGACAGCTACAGTTCAGACGGCAAAGAGCATTTTGGATCGGGGCGTCAAAAGGCTTGTCCCACTGCCAATTCAACCCGATCTCGAGAAACCCGAACAACTAGCCACCGAGACGAAATAAGATGGGAACTTCAACCACACCTCGCTAGTTTGATCGGTACCCTCTCAACGGGGGGAGAATGTTACGCCATGCGGCTTACCATAGGTCATATTCTTAACTATCGATAGCGCCACTATAATGTCGCAGACGGATCGTCGCGTCTGCCCGGCAAACAAACATTGTAGTGGCAAGCGCGTGGTTCATTAAGCAGGGCGACTTCCAGAAACGTCGACTCGTGGCCCGTATTTTACCTCGCAGTAAAAGAATGTGGCGTGATCCGAACGTAGTGGGGGTCGCCTTCCAGAAAAAACGAAAAAAATCGAAAGGCGTTCAGAACTTTTCGAGAAGTCGAACCGTCAACACATGTGGTATGTCGCGCATTACTTATCAACCAAAACGCAGTTACATTTTTTTTGTTCCATTTATATCTTTCTAGTTAATAAGTTGTTGAAATAAACATTAATTTATTTGTGTTAATTCTGTGGAATTTCATTGAACTACCCTTATTATCATAATCGAAATAAGGGGATCGATCAGTTCGTGGCGTCGATTATTTAATCGTAACGGGAACTTACAACTCTCGTTGACGTGCTATCCCGCGATCGCGTCTCTCCGCGAACGGTCGAAACAAAATGATTCACTAAAAACTGTCCTGAATTCCTAAGAATTTATTTACCGCAAAACTGACAAAGTGTTTATTTAAAAAATGAGGTTGAAGGTAGTCCTTTTCTTTCATTTCATTCATTTTCATTTTCTTTCTTAAGTATGGCTAACACAATATCTAATCAATTAAAATTTTATATTTTCACGTGAAAAGTTTCTTTAGATAATTATTATCAACATGTTGACTAACTCTTACGGATTAATACGTGTCTGTAGGGCAATCCGGTGGACTTGATCGGCTTTTTACTTCGAAAGTTGAGTAATCGGTGTCGCTTTCTTACGCATCTTTGAACTGTATAAATGTTTTAAAATTGTTTGATCCAGAATGTACGTACCACACCGGACAATCAAGAAGGCACGTTTTATGTCTTTCTTTCCGATTAATAATAAGCCATTTACTGCAAAGAATGAACTTTAAAGGCATTAAACAGCACATCAATGTACATTTCAATTAGACTAAATAATAATGCTATGATTTTATCGGTAGTAACTTTACTTATTAACTTGAATTATTTCTTTCTTTTACTTCATGTTAGGAAGAGTATCTTTTTGCTTGAAATAAAAAATTGATATAGGAGTAATAATATAGATAGAGATCAAAAACTGTTAGGGCAGAAATTACACGTTTGAACTTTATAGTTCAGTATAGTTCAAATAGAAATTATATAGAATTATTTAATAATTTGTATTCCACTGGAATAAAAATTTAATTTCTGTCTTTATCAAATCTCTATTTCAGAGTATTTGTACGTATGTACTTATCGTCTGCTGTATGATCGAATATCGAATAGGTAATAATCGTTGTTACTCGTTATGTGAGAAAAAATTATGTATATTCACAACTATGACTATTGCATTTTAGGCGCTTGGCCATGGATCGCTGCATTAAGTTTTCGTAATCCCCGAAACCCAGACAAACCACTATGGAAGTACGGAGGTTCCCTGATAACGGCTAGGCATGTTTTGACCGCAGCACATTGTGCACATATGGATGGAATAGAAAACATACACAATCATAATATTGCCATTCTTAGATTGGTGGAGGAGGTGCCATTTTCGAGTAAGTCCTCAAATATATATATATATATATATATATATATATATATGCTATTGAGTATTACTGAAGTATCATATTCTGAAATTTCTTACTGTACACATATATTGTGTCATAAAGCGTGTACAATTCTTTCTCATACTTTTGGTCATTCGTTTCCTGCATTTTCATTTATTCTTTTATTTTTCAGGGTACGTATATCCCATTTGTACGAAAGAGCCCCTACGAAAGAGCAACTTCGTCGGCTATAACCCCCTTGTTGCTGGATGGGGAGCATTAAGATATAGTAAGTGATATCAATTTTATAATAAAATTAAACAGTTCCAGTCTTAAATATCTTTCTTATTTTCTTCGTAGGACGACCACGACGTAATGCATTAATGGAAGTACAAATGCCAGTGATTAAGAACGCCGAATGCAAAATAGCTTATTCCAAATTTCCTAATGCACCTGATATCACTGATGGTATAATATGCGCCGAACATGCTCAAGGTGGAGAGGATTCTTGTACGGTAATTAAGTTACAGAGTTACTACAAACTATACGGTATCTGAAGACACGTCAATTTGAATTAACATCAAATCGACGTCTTAAACATTAGAAATAATAGATAAACACAATTTAATAGTTTTGCCCACTTCTCACACCTCATTATGGTATTTAGTCTAATTTCCTTCTAATCTTAGTTTTGTTCAAAATACATATAACATGTACATTATAAATTGGAGTATTTCTATACACAAATCAATAGAAGATTATTACTGTATATAAGTATAATTTCAATACAATTCGATCGATATATTTCAGTATCTTTGATTAAAAATTTAACGATCCTTTCAGGCTGACCGCGGCGGACCACTGCTGATACAACATGAATTAACCTCGTATTTAATAGGTATTGTGTCTTACGCTTATAAGTGCGGCACAGCTGGCTATCCCAGCGTTTACACTAGGGTCACATCGTACCTTGACTTCATTCTCCAAGCGATGCAATAATATGATATTACTGTTCCATAAATATCATTGTGTAAAAAACGTAAAGTTGGATTTTCTTATTGTGGAGATAAGAAACAGCTCAAATTTACATTGTTTTGTACGTTACAAATTATAGGCTTAAAATGTACGAAATGTAACTTTGAAACGACACTAATTTTTTACGCACGATAAACCTCCACGACTTAGGTATGTAAAGATGATAAACGTATATTAATTCTATTAATTTGGTAATAATAAACCAACTTTCTGAGAAGTTCTGTAAATTTCGTTTCTGTTGTATCAAGAGAATAATGGAATATTCCACTTAGATCGTATACTTCTTGTATGTACATACAAAATTTTCCGGCTAATCTAAAACACTTCATAAGATAGAGAGCTTCTGGAAATTCGGACACAGAGAGTACATAAAATACAAGATAAGTCTCGTGTCTTTCAAAATTATTTTTTATTCGCCAAAAACGTCCTGTATATTCATGCAATCACATGCAACCTCGAAACTTCACTTATTTTTTATCACTTTCCAATTCAATACACTGTTTCTGCATTTTTGACTATATGTAAGAGAAATTTCCATTCAGCCAAAGGTGTACTTACAGATTATAGATTCCTATACGACTCTCGGTAAAAATTTATCCGCACTCCAGATAGTTAAAACTTCTGTCGACCATATTGATCCATCTGCACTCTTCGTATGACGTCTATATCTGTTCAGTGCTGCTGCGTAGGTTTCATTGTGTTACGTCAATTCGTTTGTGCAGGATGCTGTGATTCGTTTCTTGTGGTCTGAGGTTATGTTTAATGCCTATATTTATCAAAGATTTAATGCACATTATGGAGAAAGTGTTTTGTCATGAAGTGTGTTTGAATGGGCACAAAAGTTCAAAGAATATCGCACAAGTGTTATGAAAAAACAGCTGGACGCCCGTCCACATCCACGATGACAACATTGAACGTGCTATCTATGGAATAGACGAGTGACACTGGATAATGTGGCAAATCATTTGCAAATCAGCCACGGCTCTGCTTATGCAATAGTGCACGACAGATTTGGGTTTTAAAAAGTTTGTGCGAGATGGATGCCGAAAAAGCTGATGAAAAGGTGAAGACGACGATGCATTCGTGGTTTGCAGCTCAGCCCAAAACATTTTTTAACGAGAAAATATGAAGGTCCTTCAGCAAATGGACAAAGTGTATACAGAAATTGAGTGATTATGTCAAAAAATGATGTATGTCTTTTTTGACAATTGCTTAAAATAAATTCTACACCGACAGAGAGGGTAACTTTTTACTCACCCTCGTAAGACACTTAAATTTCCAATCTATTATGATGAATAAAAGAGTTTATACTATTAAATCTAATTGTATTTTGTTGCATGAGAGTACACGTGTATGTGATGTACATTACCTTTATATCCCCTTGAACGCTTCAATATTGCGCATATATACTATATTTTGTGCAGCTTCTATAAAATTTTGTATGTTTGTTTAGGCTGTTAATCGAGAGGCTGGAGTACAAAGAAGTGGCACAATGATGTGGGCTGATGACATTTATAATTATCAAGGAATCACCCCTACATTCGCTCAGGTATATATCGTTGACTATAATGTATTTAACATATATGATTGTTAGAATATTAATAATTAATTTTTAATTCTATCAGAATTTTAATGAAACTGTCCCTTGGGAAGGAAGAACTGATACCTTGATATCAGGGTTTGTACATCCTATATATACGACAAATTTTAGAACATTATATAACGAAGAACCAGATCGTCGTGGCCATGTGATGTGAATAAAAGGACTTGAATTTGATGATATTTTTATAATGTTAGATAACATAACTAAGTATCTTCACAGTAAGATAGGATGACATGGTTTACATGATCTTAATGTTGTTCACTTGAGTGATGATATTATAAGGAAAAGTGTAATATCACAGGTAGGATGATTCATAATTTAGAACTACTAACTCATGTATGTATTAAAAATTAAAGAAATATATTAAATTTTATAGGATATTTATGTTTAGTAACCAGTAATTCAGAGATTGGTATTCATGGTTACTATAACGAGGCTGTAGAAACGCACCCTTTCTTCTTTGCAAATGGTCCTGTATTTATGTCTAAGCCGAAACTGGAACCTCTGAATAATTTAGATTTATTCTTGTTATTTTCTAAAATACTTATCTACAGTATACCATAAGGAATGATACCGTATCACACCTAATCAAGTGCCTTAAGAAACATCAACAGGATATCACAGTAATCCCTTATCGACTGATATGTAAGTAAAAGTTATGTGTCATTGTTATACACAGTTATGTGTTAGTGTTATACACAGTTATTTATCATTTTCTATTAATTCAGTTGTAGCCACTACAATATCTATGACACCGGTAGTAATTATAAGATCAATAATGATGTTCTATAAGAGGAAATGATGATTAGGAACAAAAACTTACAGGTAAGTCAAAGTATATGTTATTTGCCATTTGAAAAGAAAGTTACTAACTTAGAATTTTTTGATAAATAACAATTGTGCAAAATATATTGGATTTCAAATTTGTCAAAAATTGAAATTTAAGAAGCATTGTAATAATATAACATTAATATTTTGATTTTTCAGGAGATATCATGCGGTGGATGGATAATATGTAAAAAATATTAAGCAGTATATGAATTTTCATATTGCGTAGAGATAACAAAATGAATTTTAAAAAATGTCGACATGGTAATAAGAAATAGCATCATGACAAAGAATATATAAACACAGTTTCATTTTTTATAAATAAAAATTTGTTGTTCCAGATTTTGAAATATAGTGAAACGTTTAATTAGTATCTTAATATCTTTAAATAATTATTATTTTAGAATCAATTGTAATTGTATCATACGTACTTTTGAATTCGTGCAAGAACATATGTAATTTTGAAGTAGTTATTATTAGGAAATTGTTAGACGCGAACAGTATGCGAAAAGTTAGTATGCAGTGTAATAATTATCGATCAAAACACAAGAATTAAATTCTTGAGGAAAAAATTTCCGGAATTTCTTATTTAGATGATTATAAAGAAATCCATAATAAAAAGGAGCTGCTTTCTAATACTTCTCTTCCTTGTAATGCCTACGTTAATAATAACGAGGTTCGACTTTTTGTTTTTAGAGGGATACTGGAAAATTTGAAAGTACAGTACCATTGGGAAGAAAATCACGATATTGAAAACGATATTTGCAAGTAAATTTCCAAAAAATCTGTTTTCAAATTTTCGCTTTCTATTTCACATTAAAAGAAAGGGCTGCCTTCTTTCTCTGCAAGACAAAACAAACATTCTGAATCTCGTATCAATGAATGATGTCAATAAGTTATTTTTCTTTTCAGATTGAACAATATTCCAGATTTATTCATAATTTCATACTACGCGAAGAATAGACTTTCATGGGTATATAAAGGAAATATTAAGTATAGGAAAACTCTTTTTCGTTGTAGGTGACATATGCTTCACGGTTGAACACAAGTATTTTTGAACACATATAAGTGAAAAAGTACTCTTATGGAGAAAAAGAATTGATACCTTCGATTGACATTAGATAATGTATATAAACTTATGAACAATCACTATCGGTTTGTATTTTAGGTGCACACGCAGATTTGTTGGAGTTCTTATAAAATGTACATCCTGTACGAACGTTTTATTCTTCCAAATTTTACGATACTATGTCTCATATAATAACTATATGGATTAAACGTAATATAAATGATCCGAAAATAGACTCGAACGACATTAATTGTCTTTCTATTTATATCAATATCGAAAATACAAGTAAAGCTGGAACAATAGTATGCAAGAATGGACTATTTATTATTTTAAACCAAATCATAGCATATTCAGAATGCACAGTATTATCATGAAATGTAAATGAATCAGTTGTAAACGAACGATTTTACTGTAAAATCGTTGCCTCCTTTTTTTCATCTGAAATATAGCAGCAATGAGTACATTCTTTTAATATATAATAAAACGAGATATCTTTATAAAGTTACATATGTCATCACTGGTAACTGTTATCTCGTATGACACCAAATATACCGTTAGTATGGAATGATATTTTTATGAAGATATACTTTAATGATAGATTTTATGAATGAAACGTTATATAAGAAAAATTATCTCTTGTTATTCTATGATGTGTAGTAGCTAATGAAGATTAATTTTACAAAGTATTGGAGCAAAAGAGAATTAAAAAATTAAAAAGATCTAAATAAGATTGTTCGTGTGGCTTAATTATCTCAATTCTGGTACACCACTTGTTACATTCTAACTAATTAGCGCTAAACAATAACTTGCAAATATTAAAGATATTAACACCTTAATATTAACACCTAAAGGTTTTCAGGAAATTTTATAATATTTGATTATTGTATATCTAGTCATTGATTGATAAAATTTCTTGTATAAGCATAGATCGAGGTTGACGTCATACGCAGATTGCATATCATTGACAGGTATCGTTTTAATTTATTTTATGGCTAGAATCATTTGAATATTATACGAATAATTATTTCCATTCGAACGATTAATAAATCACGTACCTATAAAAGATATATTATGAAAAAGACGTGACGAAACAAAAAAATATTGGAAATTCCGTTGTCATTAGATCAATTATTTTTGCAATGATTTTTATTTCCATGTAATGACATATGAAATGGGTAATTCATTAACATCTCCTCGAATCGAATATAATTCGTTACACTTCACAACGATTCAAATAATGGACGGGAAATATATAATAACTTTCCTGTCCTTGCGTTAAAATAGTACTGTACAAATCAGATGATACAGGAAATACCCAAAAAACCCAATTACATCCACATTGCATGACAGCACACTTGCAATGGATTTTTGTGATTTCAATGTCACAGACAATGACACAACTAATCAGAACACGTTCGAGGCTATAGACATTGAAATTACCGCGTGTTTAATACGTTTAAAGCATAAATCTAAATTTCACGCGATTATTTCTTTGTACATTGTGAAACTCTTAAATTATCTTAATCGAATAAATAATCCTAATGTAATAAAACATCTTGAAATAGACCTAGATATCTGAAACAGAAACTCGAAGGATAAGAAATCCTAAAATAACAAACTCCTAAATAATAAACAAGTGATAAAACCTGTTATAAATAATAAAGCTTACCTGGAATAATCAAATCCTAACTAATCGAAAATAAAATAAGGCAAGCAATTCTTAATGTTTCAAGTAATTTTTCCGAAAACACAGAAAGATAGAGAAATTAAAAAGACGCAGCACAAATTGCAGCACAATGAAAGTTTCAGAGCGATGAATACGATCGTATTAAACTAAATAATTTTCAAAAGTGAAATTACACTGAAACGTATATCGATGATATTTGTCATTTCTACGATCTGTTTCGCTTGATCGTGCTTCTTTTCTGATGTAAATTCAATTTATAATACGAACTAAGTTTCCTTTATTATTATTAGTCCTGCGTCTTTTTAATTCGTCACTTCTTTTATTTCAGAACAATGACGGGCTCCAAGATGCTGTTCGGATGTTTGGCGTTAATTGCTTTTCTGCATCCATTAGTTCACGTTTGTACTTCGAGTAGTACAGCTCAAGGTTTGTACTTCGAGTTGTCTTTTTCCATGCACTTCAAATTCCAATACGATCTGGTCACGTGGCCTTCGTACAATTTCGAAATTTTACCTGTTTGGTAATCGTCAATGAAAAAAGAAGTTATGCGTGACCTCAACACATTGAAACAATTTTTATGATTTTTTATTTGCCGGTTGGTCAGCAAGTTAATGGAAACATTTCACTTAACTATTCGCGTTAATTTCTTCGGTTTAACTTTTGGGAAATGCTTCGTTAGCTTCGGGAATATTCCAACGATTCGTTTTACGTACAAAATAAGCATGATAAATATTACATCGCGATAATGTAATATCGGAATATATTAAAGGTGTAATTTTGTCCGATTAATTATAATTTATTAATAATGGATTGAAAATACAGATATTAGTTAGACAGAGAAACGATGTTTGATTAACAGGAAAACTAAATGCAACGCTCGTATTTACAACAAATAACTTGACAACTATTTGGTAACTCTCTCTCTCTCTCTCTCTCTCACACTAGCAACTCTAACACTCGACAACACTCGCAACTCAATTCTAACGACTCTATGCTTCGACGTCTCGATCAACTCTGATTCTCGCAACACGCACACTTTTCGATTCGCCTTGGATAGCGAAACCGTCCTTCTTCTAACGCGTTTTTAAAACGCGATGGCGCTATCACTTTCTAAAAGCGTCGTCTTTACATTTCCGATGGCCACGGGCACATCCGACTGCCAGATATACAATGTATTATAAGAGTATCATTACCATACTTTTCATGAAAAGAGCAATTTTTCTTGATAACTATACTCTGTAACATAGATTGGAGTCGCTGATTTGATCCCTCTGATATCGTTGTCTTATGAGAGTCTCGCCTGGTCTTGATTGGTTCTGTTGACTCTTATCGTTGTGAAAAATCGATTCGTTGTGTACCTTTTTTGTATAGAGAATTATTTTGTGGTAGAGTATAATGTTGTAATATTTGTGGTCTTTACTTTACTAATTTTGTCACTGAGCCGCTCTTTGGTTCGTTGAGCGATTCATATTCCGCATATATTCCGTACTTGCTTCGCTTGGTACTTTTATAATTTTCGCAGTTACAATAAAAAATTTAATTCTTAACAGATTAAAGATTTAACCTCTTGCTTTATAGTGTACAATAATTTTTTTTTTTTCGTATAGGTTATGTGATCCATAGTTTGAGTAAGTAGTACATACATATATATATATATATATATATATATATATATATATATATATATATATATATTTACGTGACAAGCTTTCATTTCAATCTATATTTAAGATTAATATTTTATCAGTTTCTGTTCGTAACAACATCGAAGTAGTCAATAAGTTTGAAGAGTATAATTAAGGAAGTTATGAAGCAAGAGGTTAAGAACAAATTCTGAAAGAGGTTATGTACAACTCAGTAGTACTGCTTTACATTACTTTGCGAATTACTTTTCAAGCATAAAAATAGTTTAACAGCCACTTATAGTTACTTCCTTACCATTACATTCATTAAATTCGTTTGATTTTGTAAACAAAATAACCACGCTGACCAGTCTCTCATTTAAAATAGAATTATTTTGTCATATATCCAACAGTTTACTTTCTCTTCGTAAATATTATTAATAATTTTATCAATTTCGTATACTTCCATCCTTCGTATAAGTGACAATGAATCAGAAGAGTTTCATAGCAATATTGAACAACATACAATCAACTACAACACCATTAGATACATCCACCATACAGTCAACTACAACACCATTAGATAACAGCAATACAATAGATTATAATTTTCTACGTGTCATTGATTCATCGTCATCATTTTCCATTTTTTTAGCATATGTAAAAACGTATCTGACGTAATCTTACCTCGCTCTTTGAGTACAAAAATCCATTCAAATGAAACAAAGGGAAAAGAAATAAGAAAACAAACACTCACATACGAATCTTCATTACATAACTGTATGTACTCCTCGAGGTATAATTACTCAGACACGTTACAGCGTACCTTCTTCGTTCCCTGATGGCTGATGTTGATCGTTGACGTTTATAATGAAAGAATTTCGTCAACGGCGCCATCTGGATCCCTGTTGAAAAATTAAAATAGCCGCAACAGCACCATTAAGCTCATCACCCAGAGTAGCTTTTGTTGCTGAGTCGTGGAGGAATTATTACCATCAACGACATAAACTTTACCAGTTCCGGTAATGTTCTTTAGATGGTCCAGGCATTCGAACTCGCAACATCGCTCTCCAAGACGGAATTTCTTGCATGTCTGTAGTAAAAAGAAATCGATCAATTGTACAGATCAATCGTCACTCGACTGCTCGAGAATTCAGATCATCCACAGAATAGAATAGAGACGTGGAAAAATATAGTGCGATCATCGCAGTGGGAGGAAATATATATATATGTACTACTTACTCAAACTATGGATCACATAACCTATACGAAAAAAAAAAAATTATTGTACACTATAAAGCAAGAGGTTAAATCTTTAATCTGTTAAGAATTAAATTTTTTATTGTAACTGCGAAAATTATAAAAGTACCAAGCGAAGCAAGTACGGAATATATGCGGAATATGAATCGCTCAACGAACCAAAGAGCGGCTCAGTGACAAAATTAGTAAAGTAAAGACCACAAATATTACAACATTATATTCTACTACAAAATAATTCTCTATACAAAAAAGGTACACAACGAATCGATTTTTCACAACGATAAGAGTCAACAGAACCAATC
Organism: Bombus vancouverensis nearcticus; assembly: GCF_051014615.1. Classification (NCBI taxonomy): domain Eukaryota; kingdom Metazoa; phylum Arthropoda; class Insecta; order Hymenoptera; family Apidae; genus Bombus; species Bombus vancouverensis. The sequence goes on from NW_027468951.1 coordinate 58,312, forward strand.
AAGACCAGGCGAGACTCTCATAAGACAACGATATCAGAGGGATCAAATCAGCGACTTCAATCTATGTTACAGACTATAGTTATCAAGAAAAATTGCTCTTTTCATGAAAAGTATGGTAATGATACTCTTATAATACATTGTATATCTGGCAGTCGGATGTGCCCGTGGCCATCGGAAATGTAAAGACGACGCTTTTAGAAAGTGATAGCGCCATCGCGTTTTAAAAACGCGTTAGAAGAAGGACGGTTTCGCTATCCAAGGCGAATCGAAAAGTGTGCGTGTTGCGAGAATCAGAGTTGATCGAGACGTCGAAGCATAGAGTCGTTAGAATTGAGTTGCGAGTGTTGTCGAGTGTTAGAGTTGCTAGTGAGAGAGAGAGAGAGAGAGAGAGTTACCAAATAGTTGTCAAGTTATTTGTTGTAAATACGAGCGTTACATTTAGTTTTCCTGTTAATCAAACATCGTTTCTCTGTCTAACTAATATCTGTATTTTCAATCCATTATTAATATATTCCGATATTACAAGTGGGGGCTCGTCCGGGATTGAATAAGACAGAGAAACGATACGATTTAACGGAGCTATTTGTGCGGGAGTAGAAAAGAATAGAATAAAATGGCAAACGTTGAAGACGAACGATTGTCGGGTGAAGAGGATTTGACGCTGGAGGAGCTGAGGAGTAAGCTCGCGCGAATGAAACTCCCTATATCTGGTGCGAGGTCAGTGCTGATTGCAAGGCTGAATCGGGCATGTAGGGCTGGACAATCGTATCCTAAGGGATCGACGGGCGGTGAAGAGCTAATCGGTCAACGAGATTTAGGAAACGTACAGAGAGCTGAGCGTGATTGTAACGAAGATGAAGATGTTGAGAAAATGAATACGAAGGAGTTGAAGAAGCGCCTCGCTAGTTTGGGTTTAAAAACGACGGGAAGAAAAGTAGAATTACGCGCACGGCTACAAGCGGCCATGGATGGTAACGACATATCGTCGGAAGAAGAAAGCGACGACGAAAGTGAGGATGAAGATGACAAGAAAAACGCAAGAGGATACAAGAGAGATACGCGAAGGGTGTATCAGGACCGTGATGAATATTGTCGAAGGGCATGCGTTGGTTCGACACTGAGTTTTAGAGACGTCGAAGATGCATTAGAGTCGTTTAGTGGCGACAAAGGTGAAAATGTCGAACGATGGTTCGAGTCGTTCGAGGAAGTCGCTGATACGTGCATGTGGTCGGATGGGCAGAAGGCAGTCTACGCGAGGAAGCTGCTGAAGGGATCAGCGAAAATATTTGCGAGCTTCGAGTGTCATGCCAGGACTTGGCATGAGTCGAAGAGGGGGCTAGTGAAAGAATTTTCGAGGAAAGTCAACAGTAGGCAAGTACATCAGAAACTTGAAGAAACAAAAAAGGAGAGTGATGAAGCATGTTTGGCTTACATGTACCGCATGCTCGAAATAGCCAACCATGTGGACATAGAGGAGGAAGCAAAGGTGGAATACATAGCGGATGGAATAATAGACGACGAGAACAATAAGGCTATATTGTACGGCGCTACGTCAATCAAAGAGTTGAGGAAGAGGTTAGTGATGTACGAAGAGCAGAAGAGTCGCAGAGTAAAGTCGATTGTGAAGCCGGCTAAAACCCAGAAGAACGGGAAGCCCAGTCAATCTGTAGATGCAATGAAGAAAAGAAGATGCTTCATTTGCGGTAGTGAGGATCATCTAAGTGTTAAGTGTCCGGAGAGGGGAGAAGGTGTTAGGTGTTCCGAGTGCAGCGGATTTGGACATATTGCAGCGAGGTGTACGGCACGACCGAAAGAGACTTGCGTAGTGTCAAGATCCGAAAAGGGGAAGTATGTGAAGGAAGTAATCGCAGGAATTAAGCTTCTATTCTCTGAAATTACTCTCAAATCTCAGAGTCAACCCTTCAAATTCTCCACACTGGATCTTCGATTCTTAATATTTGTAATATCGTAGAATAGCTTTGATTGGAGATCGGCTGAAATTAGAAAACACCGTGTACGTCGTCTTTCGTGGTTTGTTTACATCCAAGAGCGCCTAGTAACAGTGACGCGAGAAAAGATAAGCAGCGTCAAAACAGAAGTACGGTTCCACATTTCAAGGAGTGGCAATCGAGAGGCCAGAGTATGTGAGCCGAAAAGTGTGCGTGTGTGTGTGTGAGAGAGGACGAGAGCAAGAGCGAGCACGACCGAGCAGGAGTGTATTGGCGAAGATCAGAGCTAATTGAGTCGTCGAAGAGTAGAGTCGTTAGAGGTTTCGAGTCGTCGAAGAGTAGAGTCGTGAGAATTGATAGAGTTGTTAGAGAGAGAGAGAGTGTGTGTGTGTTAGATTCGTTGTGACGAGAGTGATCAAATAACTGTAAAGTTATTTGATATAGATACGAGTATTGCATTTAGTTTCCGTTAAATAAATATCGTTCTCTGTCCAATTTATATTTGTATATTCAATTTAATATTAATAAATTGTAAGTAATCGGAAAAAAATTTCTATCCTTATTTTCCGATATTACATATTTGAAGCATAAATTAAAAATCGACACATTGACTACTTCAAAGAAATTAGCCCGAACGAGACATAACTCGTTCATCGTGGTTTTCGCGCGAAGTATATATGCGGTTTCTCAATCGTTGTGAGATTCCAACGACGTTAATTCTGTCGAAACAGCGACGCGCGACGACGATCGCACATTCTGTTGCTAGCGAGTGCTTGCAAATCGCGACGATATCGAGCGTAAAGACTAAGCGCAAAAATGGAGGACACTCGGCGGGGAATTGGAAATGCTCGATGACGAAAGGTATTTCAAGGTGTAATTACATCCACATCCAATTGGATCGTACCTTCGTTCGGTTGCTAGGTCAACAACCTTCGATGTTATTCAAATAATGCAACGGCTGGAGCAGCCGGTAGCGAGTCGTAAAAGTTTCAATAAAACACGTTCCTGCTAGTGAACGTATGTTAAGACTTACACCGAGTTTTATTTCGCTACGCCGTTTACTAGTTCGAAACGATCGATTGCATAATAGTAGCTGTTTCTTTCATCTCGGAAACACGATCGTAAACGGTGACAACGATCCAGCTTATTCCTGATCGTGTTAATTTCCACGCAAACTTTGTAAACATTATACGTCGCGACGCTCTCGTTAACGCGTCATTTCCTCCAACTCGAAAGTCTTGCAACTTTGGTGATCCGTTTTCTGTGTAAAATTGGTTACGAGCATCAGGGGACTTATCGTCGTAATCGGTAAATTGTTTATTAAGGATCTACAGCTTTTAAGGATTTCTCTCTAGAGATTTAGAGATTAGAAGTTTCATTAACGCGTTATCGTGTCTCTAACTCGATCTTTTTTCGTGTAAATTGGTCACGAGACTTACGAGCTTCGTTGTAAATAGAAGATTAGTAATATTTCGTAGTTTCGTGATAGTATATAGACATTTTAGTGCTTAAACGCGCAATTTTTAGTTCGCTTTTCGCTCGCATCGGCGCTATGAAACGGATCAATATCTCAACACTTTCCTTTAGTTCTACGAATCATCTTTCGACCGGCTTTTCTTGGCCTACCGTTTCCTAACGCTGTCCTAATACTATCGTCTTGCTGAGATCCTTTTTCCGATTGTATCTTCTGCTTATTTTATTATAAATCCGAACTTTCATTCACGTCGTATGTTTTACAGCGTAAAATCCGCTAGAGCGTTCCAATAAATGTAACCAGTAGGTGCTCTAATACTCAAACGCACCTGTGCGTATCTCTGCATATTTGCTGAAAAAAAAGATGAATCTTACGTTACATTTTCAATATGCGTAATAAGCCGAAAATTTCTCTGATGCTAATCCTTCGTAACAAAAGGATGGCATCACTATATGCATAAAAATAGCATTTGGCAATCGTTAGAAACACAATACATGGATATATATGTAGTTGCCAAATTAACCTTCGCGGTGTTCAAAGTGAACGGCTAGAAACGATTGCTTTTTGCTATACGCGCATGGTTCGATTGCACCATAATTCGTTATTAAGACGTTTCGAGAGAGGCAAAGGATGTGGTGTCGCAACGTGTTGCGCTCGCACAATGCTCCTTGGATAAAATTCCCGGAGCGCGTATTATCGCGTACGCCGCGCGAACGCGTTGAACCTTCGCGCGAACAATGAGAGCGTGAAGGCGAAAAAATAGCGTCGAGCACGTAACATTCGGCCTGATATCCTTGATTGGCCGCGAATCGTCAACATGCACGGGACAGTTTTACGTAAAGACATTCGATCCGTACAATTATGTTAAGACGTCGACCATAGAACGTACTACGTTGATGCAATTAAAATTTCAATGAAACAGGAGAACGCGCGGATAACTAGTCACCCCGTTGTTGACCATAACGTACAAATACTTTTGTTTAAGAGCTGCTCGTTAGTGTTTACCGCGTGCAGCGATTAAGTGACGAACAAATTACGTTCAAAGGGTATAGAGCTCGTTCTCGATTAAAATTTTCCTAACTTTCTAATGGTATTAGAAATTATAACTTGAACGTATGTACGCGACTGGCGTATAAATATCAGGACAGCCGCGGATATTTAGTATAAATCGAATATGTGTTCCATTGTCCTTAATTTCTTTTATTATCGATTATTATTATTATAATTTTTATATTAATATTAATATTATTTAATATTTTAATATTAATATTATTTAATATTTTAATATTAATATTATTTAATTTATTCTATTATTGATTCGTTCCATTCCGTTTACGTCATAATACGTAGCCTGCGGATTTTTACGCATATTTTTCAGAATATAAAGGAAGCGAAAGAAAAAACTAGAAGCTGGATAAAAAATTGTTTTACCTCGATTAAACGTTACAAAGCGTGCTACTTTCCGATGTTTTATATATTTCCACGTGTCACACGTGTACTTTGCAATTTTGCCCTTTCAGATTTCACAGAAATGCATAAAACTTCCGTGACCTAATTTTTTGGCACGTGCACGTGCTTCAAAATAAATTCGATGATATTAAATAGCAGATTATAGGAACCAGAAATGAAGAGTTCTACAACGATGGAATGGGTAAATGATTGTCGATCAGACGAAAGACAATAGCAAACAACGATATAGCGATGATTAATTAATGGAAGATTTTTTCCTTTCAGCAAACAAAAATAGAACTTAACGAACTCGGTAATTGATAAATGATTACGTATAAGATAAGTGCATTTTCCAACTGTGAGTCATAGTTAACGTTTAGTTTAGCCTAGGTAGGATCTTAGCTTTGGAGTAAGTAAGTATAATAGTAGCAAAAAATCGATAGAATTGTTAAAAGGCTGTGACTAATCCTGGTCGACTGGTCAGTTATCATCTGAATCTCTTGTTATTTTGCGAACACGCAGATTTGTTCGACATAAATTGCAAGACTTTTTGCTCCAGTGGATTTCCATGAACTTTGCGTCGCTCGTCAGGAGGAGAATTATTCATCGAGGGGTAGGAAGCATCCAGAAGAAGGACGCGAGAACGCGCAGGGTCTTAAGCTTCTCCTTCTTTTTTCCTCAAAGGGAAAGAAAAAAGGACAGAGGCGCGCTTCATTAGGAATTTCGAAACTTTGATCGAAAATTCGTTTAATCGAGGCGTTGAAATTGCTATAAGATTTCTGTGATGCTGATCGTGATCAGAAGTAAATCATTCGACTGTAGTTTTCTGTTGCAGCTGGGATGGGTTTGTCAGTATGATGCATTGCCAACCATAGCTCAAAGTATCTTCTTCATCGGCGCTATCTTCGGAGGATTAATTTTTGGATGGGTTGCTGATCAATGTGGAAGAATACCAGCTTTGCTCGGAGCTAATTTAATGGGATTTCTCGCTGGGGTGGCTACTGCGTTCACGGGTAGCTTCTGGCAGTTCACTTTGTGTCGTTTTTTCGTTGGATTCGCCTTTGATAATTGCTTCACTATGATGTACATATTAGGTAACCGTTTTTCAATAATTTCTTTTTTGCCCTGAAATTGAGTTTGAAAGCCACACAGTGGCTACAAAAAGTACTTGTACGTATGTATCCTTATTTCCCAATGAAGCGTCTCTCTTCCTTTTTTTTAAATCAGTTTTTACGTTTCATTTTGATAGCATTAATTATTTATAAGCATGTATGAAAGTATTACAAATGATACGAAAGCTAATATTTTAATCAGTTTTATCTTAAGACTTAGTCTTAATTAATTGGTATATATATAAATGCTGTTCTAAATACGATGGTGTACAGTTACTTTTTGTAATTACTGTAAGCAGGAAGATCTCTAAGTTTAAATAACAAAGTAATCTCTACAACATACTGTAAAACTGTTGTTATGCTTGATTTACGACTGACGTTTCTACAAGTATATGAATTTTGCAACAGAACTCACGTTGCCATGCAACAATTTAAATGAAATTGAAAACCATTCAAAGTTACGAAGAAAGATGCTTAAATACATATGAATATACATGAGGTCATACATATTTATTTTTTAACTGCGGCGTTTATATCAAAGAGAGGGAGAGAGACAGAGAAAAATTAATTTTCCTGTTTTATAAGAATTTCATGCAAGATAAAAATATGAAACTTTAAGATATTTAGATTTATATATACCATTGAATATTTATAATATTTAAAGGTAGTTAGTTCGCAATCATTTTCTATACTAATATTTTCCCTCTATACTCGCGATCAATTATAATTTTGTTTTCTCTTTTAACGAGACAATATTCTGATTACAAAGGATTAGTTGTTCAAAATTGCTTTTCATTTCTGGACAACTATAGCATACCAGGGTTTTCATAAATTTTCACTTCCCAACGGAAAGCGAAGGTAACGAATGAATGGTTCTACAACGAACGCTTCCACAACTATAAATCTATGTATATATATACATACATACATGTATATGGTTTTAATTAAAATGAACATCTTCTTCTAGCAAACTTATTTAAAATTCGTAAAAATATCACATAATAATATAAAACAATCAAGTAACATTTTAAATATTCCATTGAAAATTCTAATAAATTGTTTAATATAAGATCGATATAATTCATGCTGAATTCATTGTCTGATATCCATAATACAGGCAATTTATAATACAAAATTTTATTATAACTCTACATGAAAAAATTTCAATTATAATACTGTAGAAATATATTTTCCAGTTATTGTTCTAATATCAATATACTGAAGAGAAAATCTAGACTAGTCTCTGTCTTGAAAGATATTTTATACCCTGAAAGTACAGCGTTAAGACCCTGATTGAAACTTTTGAAGAGACTCTGTTGAAACGTAAGAACGCTGATTGAAAGTTCATCAGACGAGTCATTGAAACGAGTTTTCTTGATCGAATAGCAAGTTTGTCCTGCAGACAGCATTCCAATTGTGAAAATCGAGACCAAAGAAACTCAGGTGACGTGCATTAACCCTGAATCGATGACTCAAGCCGAGAAAAATGACTTGGAAAAATTTACAATTTGTTCGACAAAACAAGGCCAAGTTGACGAGATTCGTGAGCAAGTGGCTGGTTCGTTAATGATTTGGCGTTCGAATTTTCTTATTTCTATTCTAATTATCAAGGTCGATTAAACGATTGATCACGAATATTCGACGGAAATATTGAGAAAGAAGGCTCGATCTGTACGAGTGTAAATCGTATTTTAATCAATGACTTGAGAAAGTGAGGTATTGATTGAAACTAAGATAAGTGATACTAATTCGTTTCGAGCGCGTAACAAATTACATCATCGGATTCATTGATTTGCAAATAATTCTATATTCAGTTCCGTATTTATAATCGAGCGTAGCGAAGATAAAATGAAAGGGACGTGATTATCCGAGGGTCTCACAACTAGAGGAAAATCGATGGGAACGAGGAAATCCTTAATTGTAGAAACTGCGTAGAAAATACCGTGGAAAATATCATATATATTTTAATAGAAATATTTTTGTACTTTTTTTTAAACATTAAAACTTTAGAGCTTTAGAAGCTTTATGTATTAGTATACGTATTTATACAGACTTTGAAATTCATAACAAATTTCTCTAGATAGATGCGGATTTTTTGTATTGTTTCGTATGTATACTTGTGTCACTTTTCTTTCTAACGATATTTAGTTAAAAAGTTCGTCTATATCATTTATAATAGATTTTGTTTTTATTTATATTAATGTTAATTTTATATTAATAAAAATCACTGAAATTTTCAGTATCATCATTATTTAGTATCATCGAATTTCTTTCTTCTTTATGTTCCATATTATTATTAAAATTCTCTAATAAACATTCAAATATCCTATAGAATATTTCCATTATTTTTCACGTATTATTTGCAGTCATATTTTCCATATTTTATTATCGATAAAGTTTGAGTTGGTTCTTTAAATTCCTATTCAACATTCCAGCTAACCAGTCGATATCAATAACACGTGCCTTTCTTCCTGCCAGGATTTATAACTTATTCAAGCAGAACCTCACTCGACCAGCTCGTTGAAAGCGTAGAATTCGATCAACTTCATACAACTCACATACAAACTGCAGATAATGCTAACAGTGGGAGGAAAATATGAGACTGCAAAGCGTATAAACCTAGTAGTTTATAAAAGCATTTACATATTTGCCACAGAAAAATTATATGTATGTAATATCGTGATGTAATATGTTCACAAAGAGTGGACAATAGAGATGTTAATCAGACAGAGAAGACGATTGTGGCTTAACTTGAACTATTCATACCAAACGTACAGAACACAGCGCAATCCACACTCTCTCGGCAACGCCACTCGCAACCTCCGTCTCCGCTCGACTCGCACTCGGCTCCTCGACTCGCACTCTGTGCTTTTCGACTCGCACTCTGTTTCTCGACTCGCACACTGTTTCTCGACTCACTGTTGTCGCATTCTATTGCCCTTTTCCTAGGCCCACCGCACACGTGTTCTGCAGACGCTCGTAGCCAGGGTCACGTAGGTCTTTTCCACGAAACTATGCACTTGAAAAGACCGATGACACATTGATGGGCCCGACGGCGCCTCGGCTCTCGCGACATTGTTCATAGTTCGCCCGATATTTCCCAGGCCTTTCGTCCACGATACTACATGTATGTAGAATATGTGTTATATAAAACATTCTGAAATTTCATTAGCATTGTAATGATTATATTGGTAAAGTTTGAAGCATTTCTGAAGATGCACATAGAAGTTACGAGATATTTAATGCAAACATTTATTTAGTACAAATATACAGCATAAATAGTTATCTTAAACATGTAATAAATGGTTATCAAATATCGGGATTTATTAATATAATAAATGTTTGACTATTTTTATAATTAAATATTTTTGTAATTACTGTGAAATATATAATTACGCTAAATAATTTTGTATCTTGTATATAGATTTTTAAATTTACTTAATTGAAACTCTGCATTATAATAACCGTATTTATCATTCTGACGTCATATTCGATATAATTATTATATGACTTTATTACGATCCTAATGAAATTCCAATATATTCATGAATATATAACAGAAACGTAATAATACTTTGTTGTACTAATTATGATACCATCATATATAATAAATATAAATAAATAAAAAATGTCTATAAATGCTAAGATACTTTTACGAGCCAACAGGCGAGAAGGAAGAAACGAAAGAAAAGAAAGAAGAGAACGAACGTTAATCAGTTTCGAAACGTTAACAACGTCCTTGCGTTGGACGGTGCTCGCGTTTATCGATTGGTCGCATTGCGAGATATCGGTCAGATTATTATTATTAATACGATCGTCTGTAATTTATCTTTGCTAACTGTGCCGCACGGAATCTTCGTTTACAATAAATGAGTTGTCGCTTTTGATCGAGCGGTAACACGATATGAAATAACAGGGTGACGGAAACAGCTGGGAGAAAAGCGAATACTTTTTCTGCGCGAATAATGTAATGTTAAAGGCAGTAAACCTTGAGAGGCGAAGTGATGAAACGAGTGGTCTCAGAGAAGCTTCTTTACGTCTTCTTCTCCTTTCTGTATCCTTTCTATGAGAATAATATCTCGTCTTCAGAAGAGATCTCCTCGCCCTATCTACGCGTTGTAAAGGCAATACAAACTGAATGACACATATATTTAAAAAACGATATTTTGTTGGTTTTATGAATGTTGATTTTTATAACGTGAGGTTCTTCTACTCTTATTTTCTATTAAATTAATGATACATATATTTTAGAATGGCTGTCGCAATGGTGATGATGATGATGGTGATGATGATTTGCGAAAGAAGATGTTGAAAATTACAGACAGCATAAATAATATTTAGATTTCATGGAAGTTGATTTTTGTAATGCGAGGTTCTTCTATTCTTGTTTTTCATTAAATTTCTATGTAGAAAATTATTAAACATTTGGATATAACTGGGAGATTATTTCCGTTCATGCGTACCGGAGTTACTCGATGGTCTCGTACCGAAGCTGATAACCAACCCAGATTTTCAGGAAAGCGATTAATAGCTTAAAATTTATTCGTGCGAGATAATAATCCAAAATGTAGTTAAAGTTTTTAAGCATTGTTTGTTAGGATTACGAGAAAATGATGAATTAACAGTTATGTATAGACACGTTATATATATGTAGGAGGTCCAGAGCGTATTGGGAAAATTTACGGCGAATTAAACAGGAAATTCCGAGATATTTGCTCAAAATATCTGATTTGTGGAATTATCCTATAGCTATTTTATTTAATAAAAATTAATTCAGGTAATTTTAGAGAATAGAAATATCTGAAACTCGTGATTTAAACGAACGTTCGTCATTTTGGTTTATTATGAATTCTAATTGGTTCATTATGAAGCATGAAAAGTAAAGATCAATGGTACAAAGTGATTTTAAATAAGGAAGCGAGTTCCATGGTAAACATGGTTCGAGCATCGCAATTATAATAAAGCAAAAAAAAAAAAAAAAAAGAAACAACCACTGAGCGGTAATTATCAGGAAGCCACTAGTTACAACTAATTGAAGGTGATTCCGGATTAGAAGCAAGCCACTATTAAATGGCTAACACGGTTGCTTCATTAAGAGCAATTACTCCCTATTTTACGGCAACTACAAATAGACGTTGTTCACTATGATATATTTCCACGTGTTTATCGCATCTTGTCCTGTTATACGATTAAAGAGTTACAACCTTGCGTTTCTAATTTATTGGACGTATACGCACCAGACATTAATTTCGTCTACGTATTCGTGAAATTGCGAGATTCATTCATCGCGAAGGTCAGTTCAATTGTTCAAGATAACTTCTCATCGTTTTAATCTGTTTTCTTGTACGAAAATAGAGTAATATTTACTTGTCATTGCACTGTGGATATATATCGATATGTTCGTTCAGGAAGTCAATTGTTTTCATCGAATTAGACTCGACTTTCCGTAGAGAATGTTCGTTTCGACATAAATATGTATCTCAGGCTTATCGATCTTTCAATATCTACCATAAATAGCTTAACAAGGTAACACACGCTCGTGTTTGAATTATGTAAATGATCCTTTGACTCTAACGATCCGTTTATTCACAGTTAATTTATGATATTGCTAGTTACGCGTGATTCTACCTTTTGTATCTTTAAGAAATACAGGGTGATTGGTAATTGGTGGTACAAGCGGAAAGGGGGTGATTCTACGCGAAAAAAGAAGTCGAAAATATAGAATAAAAATTTAAAAATTTAAAAATTTAAAAATTTAAAAATTTAAAAAATTTTAAAAATAACGTCAATTGAGACAACGATCTACAGTGAGATCCGTTATAACGAGACGTGATAAAGTGCACGCGTACCGAGCGAAAATTCAAAGTCGATTTTCTCGAAAACAAAGCCTCAAACGAAAAATTCTTATTCTATATTTTCGACTTCTTTTTTCACGTAGAATCATCCCCTTTCCGCGTGTACCACCAGTTACCAACCACCCTGTATAATTCGTAAATAGAAACGTATTCTTGTCGATAAGTATCGAAACACTTACGGAAATTTAAATGGGCTTGAACAATCATCGGGAAATTATTAAAGTCCTTGTTATTAGATCTAAACACGATTTAATCGTAGAACTAAACACGTTTGTTAAATTAATCTATATATTGTATATCTACTTTTTATATATTTGTAACTCAAATTTTTCTTCTTCATATTGCGTTAAGTTGCCCCAAAAGTTTCTTTCGTTTTATATTATTTTATTGAATTACGTATGATCTATTTTGTCCCAATGAATATAATTCAATAAAATAATATAAAACAAAAAATAGTATGCGTCTATTATCTCCTTACGAGACGAAAGAAATTTCTGCGACAACCTAATATATTGTTCCATTCTTTATTCACAGAATATTTCTTTCACAGATGATTCTTCTAAATATTATGTTTTTTATTCCTGTATTAGAATACGTTGGACCAAAGTGGATGACATTCGTGGCGAATATGTCGATCGCAATATTCTTCACATTTGCAACTTGCATTCTACCCTGAATCGCCTATTATTTGGCCGACTGGAGGATGACCTGTATTGTCACCTCAGTTCCTTTTGTTCTAGCCGTAGGTACGCCATGGTTGATACCGGAAAGCGCTCGATGGCTGGTCAGTCAAGGTCAGATAGACAGGGCCATTAAAATCCTTGGTAAATTCGAGCGAATCAACGGCACCAAGGTGCCCGATGACATCTATAGACGATTCCGGGTAAATAAACCGATTACCGCAATCTTTTCCGTATTTTCTACTTTTATGATCTTTCCTGCTTTATGTGCGTTCTATAAATACCAATTTATATGCCTTTAAGCATATCATATAATCATTTTCTTTGAATAGAAGTCTAATTGGGTCTTTTACGTAATGAAAATTTGTTTACAACCTAGTAATTTTATATCTTATTCATCACCTAAGTTGCCAGCGATAAATTGCTGTCAATTTCTGTTATTGTCTGTTATTGTCTATTTCTGTAATGTTATTTATTGAATTTGTATATTGTTTTTATCTTTGAAAATTTTTATACAAATAGATTAAACATTTGGAAACTGCTCAGTCTATGAATAGATCATGGCAATATTAACATTAATGTACGATATAAGGAGATAATCGACTTTCAGAGGTTTGATGTTTTATAAAGTAAAATGAAAAAATTTGCGAACGTCCAAGTAAACTATTTCGAAAGGATCGTCTCATACAAATATAACATAAACTTTCTTCCGGATTTTATCGTAATCTTTGTACACATAACAGATTCACATAAATTTGTAAGAAAAACAGACAAACGACATTAACTAGTTAAAAATTTGCTAATAACAGGAAACCTGTGCCAGAATCTGCAAAGAGGAGGAAGCAGACAAAACGTACTCCGTGTTGGATCTATTTAGAACGCCACGACTACGGAATATCACGATTCTATTTATTGTTATTTGGTTCGTATCGCTATTAAACAGATATCAAATAGATTGACGTAAAATCGGAATTGTATCTTGTAAAAATCTCACGAACAGTTTTATATCTTTTGTCTAAAAATACTTCATTTCTGAAGCAAGGAATTTGCTTCTCACATGAAATATGATAGCGTGCTTTTCTTTATCATATGAAATTGTTTTACGAAATATAGGATGGCGATTTCTTTGGTGTTCGATGGTCACGTACGAAACGTCGATAATTTAGGCCTGGACGTGTTTGTTACGTTCACGATTGCTGCAGCAACCGAGCTGCCTGCTGACACGTTCCTCACGCTCGTTCTTGATCGATGGGGCAGAAGATGGCTGGCGTGTGGTTCCCTCGTCATTTCTGGTATCTTCAGCATCTGGGCTTCTGCCGTTTCCAATAGTTCGTACATTTCGTTTTTATATATTCACCCTTCTATATTACCGATCAATCTTCTAAATAACCTAAGTCGATAATTTTGACTTAATCAGACGAATATTTTTCATTCGTATAACATTGTGCTTTTTGAAAGGAAGAAAATGTATATTTTGGAATATTTATAACATGCAAATGCTTGTAGATTATTTGCTACATTGCTAGAATAGTTTCCAAGCCCTATCATGTATCCGTTGTAAAGATATTTTATTTCCCCTTCTACTGCTTTGATCATAAGATCGCTTCGTATTTCCGCATATATCAAAGGGCGTTGGCAATAGTCCTCAAAATGATGGGCTTCAGCGCTCCAGCAGTGCTATATGGCTTTCAGTAGCCGTAATCCATAATACAATCCCTTAGATTCAAATTGGCTAGATTAACGTTTTATAGATAAGAAGCTTATTGCTTGTGCTTAGCTTAGAGCTAAGCACGCTTATATTAAGCTGAGCAAATGCTTGTATCAACTATTGCAGACAACCAGACAAATTACAGACAGATAAAATAATTTCTTCCCTTTTTATTCCTTAAAATTTTCTAAAATTATTTTATAAAAAATTAGAATTAAAAACTAATGCTAAAATTTTTTTTCAGGTATATATACAGCTTCTCTGGCAATTCTCGGTAGATTTTGGATAAACATTTCATACAATATCGGTCTCCAATATGCGGCTGAAGTATAACCAACTGTGGTTAGAGCTCAGGGTGTAGCTTTGATACATATAATGGGATACGTTGCTAGTATCCTCGCACCCTTCGTAGTCTATCTCAATGTTGTGTCCTCGTTCCTACCTCTTCTTGTGCTGGGCACACTCGGAATTATGGGCGGTCTTCTGACTCTCTTTTTGCCGGAAACATTGAATAAGGATCTTCCGCAGACGCTGCAGGACGGCGAGGATTTTGGAAAAGATCAGAAGATGTGGGATGTACCTTGTATCGGAAAGTAAAATCACATAAAGGAACTTTCGGTCTCCTTTTTTCAAAGATATTCACAGATCTTCAAGCTCCAAGTTCAAGATTCTCAAGCATTCTATTAGATCTACATCTTCGTATGCTTTCGTATTACTTTCTTCTTAAAATCTGTTAAATCTCTCAAAAGAAAACTGGACTATCTTCTTTCTTCAAATGCTTTTTAAATCTTTTGAACAGAAGAGAAGGATCGAGTTGGGAAGTTATTCAAATCTTTAAGCGATTGGATTCAATATTTTTAAACGCAATGTGTTACGCCACGAGGCGTACAACAGGCTGTATTTTCTAACCGTCGCTCGCGGTCCTACAACATCGCAGACGGATCGTCGCGGCTGCCCGGCAAACAAACATTGTAGTGGCAAGCGCATGGTTCATTAAGCAGGGCGACCTCCAGAAACGTCGACTCGTGGCCGTTATTTTACCTCGCGTAAAAGAATGTGGCGTGATGCGAAAGTAGTGGGGGTCGCCTTCCAGAAAAGACGAAAATAATCGAAGGGCGGGCAGTTCCTTCTGACGAGTCAAACGTGACACACCGAACATAGCAAACGAATTTATCTAGAGATCAAAGTCGAGTCAAATTTCTATAACATCTTCATCAGATTATTGTAAAATATATTGTTCTATGTTAACCTGTTAATACAGTGTTACATTCATTAAACCACCTCTGTTATCCTAAACGAAACAGGGGAACGACTATTTCGCGGCGTCGATTAACATGATCGTAGCGAGAATTTACGACTCTGGCTGACGCGTTCTCCTAGCGGCCGCGTCTCTCCGCGAACGGTCGTAACACAATGTTTTGACAGGAAACGCGAGGACGAGGAGACACCACCGGTCGCCATGTTCCGATCATTTTCTAGATGCAGTGCGAGGAATTCGATGAGAGCGTCGCTTCGCGGTGAACCTTTAAGGAGTAGCATGCTACGGAGATCGAGTATAAAATCGAGGAAAAGCGAAAACTCGATCACAGAGGTCGAAAGGCTGTAGCGAAACGTTCACCACGAAGTACAATATTTGTCGCGTTGATCTCGAGCAAAGAATCTTTAGTCTTCCAAAAACGTGCAATACATGTATTAGAGTAAGACAAGTTACTGAATCCAGTAATCTTAAATTCCACCGTCATTAATATTCATTATCACAAAACAGCGGATTTTTATGCAATTATGGGTGATTCGAAGATACGAAAATTTATAGAATGCGTATGACGCAAAATTTTGTAAAATATCCAAATGTACAGCACTATCGATGATATTTAATGGATAGAAACATACTTTTGCCCAAGTCCTTTCGATTGTATCAAATCTTTCAATTGTATTATTGTATCCACGAAAATATGCATTTGCATAGAGATCCGCAATGCAATTATCATCGCGATTTTTCATCAACAATGATTGATTAAAAATTCAATTATTAGGCGAGCGAATAAAAATTAGAGTAAGAACGTAGGTTAAAATAATTGTCGTAAATTGTCGTGGGTAGTTAATGTTAAAAATTAGTACTTTCCTTTGTTATAAAAGTTCCTGAAATTGTTCGTACAAAAGCTCCATCTTATAGAATATAGTGCAATAATCGTTATACTAGTAAAATAATAACATCATAAATATACAAAATATATTAACGAGATGAAAATAATATGGACAACGTGGTGCATGGCCACGAGTTTTGTACATATGTACGTGTAAGTATTTGTAGATCGATTAGCAATCGCAGAGACCTCGTGCGCATGTCACGCGACGAGATAGCGCGATTGTTTTTATTATGATGTAAATCGTTCTTAGATGTTTTGTAATAAAACTTGCCAGTAAAACCTTCCCTGGATTCTGCTAATAGTTCTTCACCACTTGTTCCTTAGTCGATTGAATTAACGATACAAATAAGTATGAGATTATCTTAGGAAATCTCATTAATATTTTTGTCGACATCTGCGACGTAAAAGCGGGGTAATAATATTTTGAAGTTTTGACGACGCGTTGCTTACTATAGATATTGTCTGTACAGGATTCATCAATTTTTAGAGAGCCTAGTCTCGCCGAGATGGACATAATCCTCTTTAAAGCTGAACGTTTTAACACGTAATCCCACTAGCAAGCCATTGCAAAAATGATATTTCGATTAATGATGGAAAATCGCTTTTGAAGACAGAAAAATCTTCTTCGAAGGAAAAATTTGACCTAAATCTTTCGAATAAAATTAACGTAAAATCTGTGTTACGCCACGAGGCTTACCATAGGCTGTATTTTCTAACCGTCGCTCGCGGCCCTACAGTGTCGCAGGCAGACCGCCCTATCTGCCCGTCGGATCATATACAATGTATCGACGAGAGCATAGTTGTTGCCAAGCAGCGAGCTCTAGAAACGTCGATTTTTGACCGTTACGTTTTTCACGCAAGAAGAGGCATACGTGATCATAGGCGCGAGCGGTGGCGTGACCCGAGCATAGTGGGGGTCATCTTCCAAATGAGACAAAGGAATAATCGAAGGGGATCAGTTCCTTCTGACGAGTCAAACGTGACACTTCGACAAATCTGACGAGCAAACGAATTTATCTAGAGATATCGTAAAGTCGAGTCAAATTTCTGTAACATATTCATCATATTATTGTAAAATATATCATTCTATGTTAACCTGTTAATACAGTGTTACATTCATTAAACCACCTCTGTTGTCTTAACCGAAACAGGGGAACGACTATTTCGCGGCGTCGACAAATTTAATATCTTTCTCCATAATCTCCATAAATCTGCAATACCCTTCCTTTGTATTTGTGTGCGTTATTGAATTGAATAAGACACCGATATAACAAGTTATAAATCACAGTTTATTCCAACAACGTCTCTCCGCGAACGGTCGTAACAATCTGTATATAAAATCGATAATTTCAGCATTCAACATGCTGTATATTATAATGCCAAGTTCACGTTATGTTCATAAAGAGTACAGAGATAATCTTCCAAGAAATTTCTCCCTAGAAGTGCTTGAAATCTCTTCTTGGAGAATCTTAGAAATGCGCGAAGAATATTCCAATTTCAGAGTGTTTCGAGAAATATCGTCGAGCTACAAATACCTGGAATTCGAATCGCAGCGAGTATTCGACGTATGCGTGGGAGTCGTTCGTGCTGTTACAGTGGAGAAACATGTTTTTGTTTTTACGGAGGTACAATTCAAGACTAATTGTAGATGTAACGCGATTTAAAGCTATAATAAGCGTGGAAAAACCATTCGCGATCGGCCAATTACTTTTTCCACTGTCAATTTATTAATTACGATTGCTTCTGAAAGTTTTCCTACGCGTAACTGCTAAACGAGAATTTTCCCATAGATCCCAGAAATTTCGTACACTTACTTTGCCATACCAGCTACCACAAGCAACCAAGAAAATATCGATGTCTTAATTTTCGCAACTTTCAGACATTCTTGAAATTTAGATAAATACAAATACAAATGCAAAACAATGCCGTTATAGATAAATACAAAAATTTCGAAGTTTTCCGCTTCTCAGAGAAATTTTGCTTGCATGTGTACGCAGTGCTCAGAAACTCGGCAGATTTAAGCCTAAAAGGATTAAAATTCGATGAAAAGATTACGAGATAATAAACTTCAAAGTCGATTACCACGGAAGTTTACATCGTGTGAAAGATTAAAAGGAATATTCTGACGAGCAGCTCTTAATAGTTTCAGCGTCTGATCCTCTAAAAACGTGACATTAATTGTTCGTGCCAAAGAGGCAGCTACGAATTGCAAAATATCGCGAGAATTCGATCTCGACGGGCGTAGAAAAGGCAGGGGCGGGAGAACAAAAGAGGATAACGTCTCAGATTTAAAAATGCGCTTGTCACATGATTTTTAAAACTTGTTTTTTTCGGTATCTAAAGCACACTTACAAACACGATTTTTTTTTTTTAATTCGGTGAGCCGCGGAGAGCTGAATACGACTTTCGTATGGAAAGTCACGAAGGTACGATACGTTATATTTTTGCGAATTACTTACTTCATCTAGTCGGTTTTTTTCTTCTTTTTTCTTGAAGGAACGCATGGTTCTATATCGCTCTCTTTCTCTTCTTCTTCTTCAATGTAATTTTCACGTAGGAGACTTATCCGCCTCAAGTACGTATTATAATCTTTTATTGTAGACCATCGACGAAATGATTCTTCTCGATACCGTTTAGTAGCATCGTTATGGAAAATTCTTCTCTCTTCTCATTTTAATTCCCTTAACAGTCAATGGAATCCGATGCTATGCGCACAGCTACGTACGTGCAGTGCTATATCATCTCTATTCCATAAATATCGTTCACTGCCCCAATGTTAAGGTTCAACATACGAGAGTTCGCGACCTTTATCGTAGTTTCTGTCGCTAATTAATATTAACGTGATGCAATCTGAAGCGACGAGTAATGAATATGCCCCTCTAGCGTGACGAGTTATCGATCATACATGTTACGAGACGATTGTACCATTATTCGGTGCCAACTAGTAAGGTTGCGGAGAAGCATGCTGTCGACGACAGACGAGATTAATCTTACTGATTGCAGTCTTGACACAGACACGCACATATGTAAATGGGACACTTGTAAAGTTTCTATCACGATCGTTGTATTCTTTTTTTGCTTACGTAAAATGTGAAAGGCATTGTGACTCGTTTGCGATCATTGATAGTTTGTTTGGTGAGTGTGCTGTTATGAGTGGGATTAGTAGATGAAAAGATGATTTAACGTGGCGATTTTTATGATTGTAAATATTGACATCTTTTGACGCCGATTTGTATGTTTTTTTAATATTAATATAGAGTGGAATAGATACACCATTGGGGATTAAATGTTTTTAATCTTTCGTTTCTAAGCTTTAATTAATTACGTTTCAGAGTTACTCGAATGAACTATATCTTAAAGAATAAAATTCGAGTTTGATTATGCGTTCGTAAAAATTGGATTAAATTTGAGTTATTGCCACTTGAAGACACTTCGTTACAATAATCATTGTAAATAAAATTAAGAAGTTAAGTAAAACTAGGAACATTATATTTGTCTACGATTTTTTACATTTCTGCGAGACGCACATGTTTCATTGCTAACGAAATAATTAAATTTATTATAAAATATGAAGGTAAATACGCTTCGTATTAGCAAGTTAATTTTCGAAAGCTAAATGTAGATATTATTATTTGAATGTCATAAATACCCGATACAACAAGTACATACATGAAGTGACACACACTTGTGTATTCATGAGTTTTTAATTGCCTTCTACGAGTTTACGAATTATAAAATTTTATAATTACAAATTACACATTCGAATGATAGATTATTTAAATATTTAAATACGTGTAATAAAATTTCGATTTATTCGATAAATATTATGTTCAGATAAACTCTCCGTTTTGTCTACTTTTCATATCTTTTGGAATCTTGTTAAAAAATAATGAAAAATGGGGTTCGTTATAAATTCATGATTTAGTTAACGATGTTCAAGGACGTTTAATCTGAAGGATCAGAAGGAAAATCACGATCGTTACGAGACAACGTGAGAAAATTTAATGCCGCAGATTGTCTGAAATCAGCCATAATCGCATTGTTACTTACTGAGCGATTCTTAGATCCTTTAGTTCTGTTTGTTTTGCCGACGAAACACGTATAACATGATGTGTTACCGATACTAGGTGATAAATGAACAATAAGGAAGTGAAACTGGTAAATTCCATGAAGGAATACATTATCAGTTTGGAAAAGATAGATGATCAAGATAGATCACGATCATTATGTATTAGTATGGCAAAATGAAGACTGAAATATTTGTACAATATTACAGTAAATAATTAATAACAGATTTCGTGTTAATAAAATGATAAAAAATATTAAATTTAGGTTTAATATTTTAAGCATTTAAAAAAGATGGAACAGAAAACTGTGATAGGCTTTGATCTTTGAGTATTAGATGGTACGATAAGTATCGTTTTCGAAAAAAGAGTATTAATAAATGTAAAGCATTTTAAAAATGAAAATTTTCCATTAGCGAATTTCTCGTCTCTTCTAGTCAGAAATTAAAATTGAATGAACTGTTTTTGGGTAATATTATGGAATTCTCTTCAGTTACGTGTTTATAATACATAACAGAAATGTATCTATTGTTCAAGATCCATCGTTCTACTGTTATGGAAACCAGAAGCGAACACAGATTTCCCTCAATCCGACCTCTACACAGTCAGTGAAAGCATTTTCATACAACAAAGTAAAGATAAAAAATTTTCCTTCGACGACGCAATGCGATTCCAGTCACGTTGCTTAATGATCTATCAAGGTAGACAGGATTCTTGAGGAACCAATGTAATTACGTGACTACGATCATAATTTTTCTAAGGTCTCTGTACCCATAAACAATATTGTGATCCCGTTTGTTATTTAATATAATTACTTATATCTAGTTATATTTAGTTATTAAATATTAGCATGATTTACTATATGTAATTCAGTAAATCGGTACAAGATCTAAAGGAAATATTTCTTACGTATGATTTTGACGAACTTTGTGTAAAAATCTATAAAACTAGAAGTTGCTTAGTTTATATACAGATAAAGAAAATCATCGTTTATATCGTCGAGATATCACATTTATATCATTTTAAAAATAAAAATTCTTCATCAAAGCGAAGAACATTTTCATAAAAAATTACGAACAGAATATCTCGATTCTACAATCTACTGTAAACAAGATAAGTATCGATAATGAATAAATCTTGACATTGAATTTTATTCAAAAAGTTTTATTCAAAAGTGATATCAAATAATCCGTAATGACATTTATTACTCCAATCATATCAGTCAACTACTACCTACCGCGTAATACGCAATCGATTTTCAAACGCACCCCCCCCCCCCACCCAAATAGAGTTTCCAGTGTAATTCTGTTATTCTTGAATCTTCGGCTTGTTTTTCATTTTTTAGCTCACTTTAAAATTTCTTCTGGCTTCAATTGTGCCACGATTTAAAGTTTTCCGTGTATACGTTTAGGACGTTACTGCGTGCGGAAATAGTACAGAAGGCCTCTAATTATACCGTCTACAATATTATTTATAGACTTTGAACCATATAGTACGTAAGTATGTAATTATATATCTGTCGTGGTTCATTTTATCCTTCTCTGTTGCGTGAATCAGCGGTTAGGAGCGACACTAAATCAAGTGGGAATGAAACTCGTTGAAACAACGCTAGACATGGTAACGGATCCATGACTGTGCTTCTGTTATTACCAACGCCAGTAACGGTTAAACCTATTGCATGTGTGTAAGTTGGAAGTTACGTACATAACTTATGCACACCCGTTGTGTGTTTCGCGATCCCATATTTCTTTTAATTTGAATTTTATGAAACTTTTTGTTCGATAATTGATGTGCCATATTACATCCGTCACATTCAATGTTATATGGTGTAATTTCTTTAGTTGTGGTGTTATGTAAGTTACGAGGTCATTCCTGTGTTTGGACATGTGTTTGGAATGTAATGTGTATCTTTCTCTTCGTATGTACATACTGAGTAGAGACTGTCTGTCTTTCGCTAGAAGAATATTCTGCATATAGTTATTTACTGTTCTTGATATTTGATTTTGGAAATTTAATTTTCGCTTTGCTTGTATCTTCGAGCGTAAGGTGAAATTTGTACAGACATATCTAGTAATTTGTTAATCGTACTGTTCGAAATTATTGTGTGTGTGAATATTTCGGTGAATATAAACTACGAAAACCTGTCCTTGATTTTTTATGGTAACAAAGCAGTCTTTTCAGAAGAAACAATATTCATAAATCAGTCCCTTCGCAAAAAGCTAATTCTACGAATCTTGTTAGAAGAAACCGGTTGACGAAACTACGTGTCCCTTCAGGAGAGGTCTAATTTATAGAGGTAGCTTGCAAGAAAAAACCAATCTCACAAAAAGCTTGAGCATTCTTAATTAATCCTCTTTAGAATTCAATTACATTTATGCCTTTTGTAAATATTAATTCTAAAATAACGATGCTAACATTTCTAACCTACAGAGTATCAACAAATAACATAACGCAATTCCCCATTTCAATTAAATATGAAAAATATGCTAGAGTCGATCCAAGATCAAACCCGGTAAAACAAACGACAAATTTACCTGAAAAATCCACTGAATTCGTTTCAATACATTCGTTATTTAAATTGCAAAAATCAGTTGTGTTTCAACGTCAATTTTTAACACCGTCCATATATCGCAATTTTAGTACGCGACAAGACGACAATACAATTCATTTCAACACCATTGAAAAGTATGGCTGGCTTCGGACAACCGGTTTCCGGCGTGGCGCCACTATGCTTTGGAGAAACAAGGAAATACATATGTATGCACCTTGCTTTTTGTGAGACAGAAGAACTCTGTGTCTCTGTTCTACCAACGTCGCTGTTGCGACGATTTGCCGCAAACCTAAATGGAGTTCGATCAATGGCGACGCGAGCACGTGGTCCTCGATGTCCGCGATCGGAAAATCGTGTTTTCCAAACTATTTCTAGTTTCGCCGGTTCCACTGTCAATCAACGTTTCTTCCTTTGGTTCCGTTTCTCTTCGATTCTCTCCTTTTTTATTGGCAAACACGTGTCACCGAGTATCGTGTTCGTCTTCGCTAAGCAAGCTTATTTCATCATATTTGTACAAGACTTCGTGAACATCGGACGTTTTTCTCCTCTCTTTTCGAATAAGAAAATCCTATCGTTGTTTAACTAACAATTGCATTTCTTTAAATGGAAATGTGGTCGTGTCTCCTTTATATTTTCAATTAGCCAGGGAATTTAGGTTTATTGCCGTGGAAACTTGATCGGTTGTTTACGTAAGGATCTGCGACTCTGCTTCATCTTCGAGGAAAATTTCATCGAATACAATCGTTTCACTCAATGATTGGATCAGTCGAAAGGGAGATTCCGTGACTGCCTGTATAAATATTGATCATAGTGTCTCTTGAAGGGAAGCTGTACCAATCTTGTTGATTTAACTACTGATCCTACTTTATCCTCGAGAAAAATTACTTACTTTGATTGTTTGACCATTAATTTTAGCGTTTCTTCGAGGGAAACAGTGTTGATCGCTCGAGTCTGCTTCTTTCTCAAGGTAAATTGTATTTACTATTTACTCGATCAGCTATTTTATTTTCTTTTCCCGGAGAAACCTTGTTTCTCGCCTGTTTGACCATCCGCGCTATTTCTTCTTTGAGATAAACTGCAGCGATTATTCGTGTAATCAACAAATCTACTTTTTCTTTCTTTACGAAGGAAATCGTGTATTTAACGAAATCTCGCTTGTTTAGTCATTGATTCCGCTAACTTTTCCAAATAAATCGTCGATCATTCGCTCGATTGCCAATTCTAATTTTGCTTCGAAGCAAACTGCGTTGATTATTCGTATAACCTTTTTAATAGAAACTGTTTTTCGCCTATTTTATCGCCAATTTCCTTTTCAAAATAACATGTATTAATTATTCGTTTAATCGCAGATTTTATTTTATTTTATTTCTATTTCTATTTCGTTTTATCATCGATTTTCCGCCGTCTTCAAAGAAACCCACGTGAATTACTTTAATTGCTTTTTCAAACTAATTTTATTTCTTTACTTTTAAATTAAGAAGCAGCAACGAAAATGCTACAATAACGGAAAAATTCTTCGGTTATCTCCACAAAGAACACGAAGTTATCGAACTTAGTGTATTGAGACATTTTGTTCGTTGGAAGTTAGTCGACGACATTTGGAACGGAAAGATACATTTGACATGATTTAGTGTGACGTTGAGAGAGAAAAATGGTTTGATCGAGGGTGCCCTTAATTACTAATTTCATAACTTGCTGTTAATCGATCTGACAGTGATATTAGTGGATGTGGTTGGTAGTGCCTGATTAATCGTGATCGATATTTTGAACAAAGAGCAACGAGAAACGATCGCGATTTCTGGAATTTCTCGAATTTTCGAACATTTCGAAAATTATTAGAAAATATTGTAGAAAAATTTCACGATAAGATACAAGATATTTTTGGATTACTCTGTCTGGACTTTGGTTCTTATTTTAATAATTAAAATGATCAATCATCTATCGTATGGGGTGTTTAGGATTAAGATAGCGATTCCAGTGACGAACGTTTATCCCTATTACGAACAATGTCAACGGAAGGACGTAAACTTCACAGAGCTGTTGAAGAGCGATAAGAGCCTGAGCTCATCGGGCTTCCAAACAAACAAAACGATAAAATGTACTCAATGGGAGTATAATTTTACGCAGATTCCATATCCTAGTATAGGAACTGAGGTGAAGTATTCACATCGTTGTCTGAATCGCATGCTTCGAAATTCTTACACTTCTGCTGCGTTCTTTGGGTCATTTCCGATCTAATCTAATCTTGTTATAGTAAATTTCTTAAGTTTAAAGAAAGTATAAGACGATAATTGTTAGTACGGATAATTCCTCGTTCCGATTTTACGCGAACGTTTTTTTCAGAGCATAAAGAACTCTTTCATTCATCGAACTGCGAGCAGAATCGAGATATAAAAATTCGAAGACCGCAGCAGGATTAAAATTATATTCTGAAAAATATGAATCTGGTTTTTCGCTGACTAACTCTTAACCTTGGTGATTAGCTAGATTGGGTATGCGACCGAGAATACCTCGTATCAACGGCGCAGGCCATCTTCTTCTGCGGATCCATCATCGGTGGTTTCCTAGTCGGTTGGATCGCCGATCACAAGGGTCGTATCCCAGCTTTAATGTTCTGCAATGGTATCGCCCTTTTTGCCTCCATTTTCACTGCCAGCGCAAATAGTTTTTGGTCATTCGCCGTCTGTAGGTTTCTCACTGGACTGGCGTTCGATAACTGTATCAACATTCCTCTGATTATCGGTAAGCCTTCTACGAAGTAGAAAGTGCGAGAGGTTCGACCGATAAGCCAATGTTTCAGTCACGCGAGAGATAACGTTAGTATGAAGTCAATGTTTCTATTACGTGAAAGATGATGTTGCGTGAGAAATTTTTGATGAATTGTTCCTCGAAGATAATTTTGACGTTGCTGTACTCGATTGAACTATACGGTTCGAGTTCTTGATTCAAGAGCTTTTGCCACCACCAGAGATGAATATATTGATTTTGTTATTGTTAAAGATCGTTTGATCGATTTTCATGTCGTCGAGGATAGTTATATCTTGATATTCTTAAATCGAGTTATACAAGGTGGTTGGTAACTGGTGGTACAAGCGGAAAGAAGTCGAAAATATAGAATACAAATTTTTTTTTTAATTCTTCCATCGAGACAACGATCTACAGTGAGATCCGTTATAACGAGACGCGATAAAGTGCACGCGTATCGAGCGAAAATTCAAAGTCGATTTTCTCGAAAACAAAGCCTCGAACGAAAAATTTTTATTCTATATTTTCGACTTCTTTTTTCGCGTAGAATCACCCCCTTTCCGCTTGTACCACCAGTTACCAACCACTCTGTATATTCGTTCGAAATGAAAATTATCACAAAATTTTCAACACGTAATTCGTTTAAATACGTTAGAAGCAAAACACGTGCATTATGTAGCGCTTTTTGTTATACGGACCAGCTCAAACTCGGAACATTCACGTTTGCAGAGTAAACGGATTAATTTAAAATCGGAATTATATTTATAATCTTACAATTATCCTACAATTATGTTGATGGTATCGTTCATTCGGCTCGTCATCAATCGCTCCATATTAATAATAACCGGTTTCACTCGATAAATCTTCCATGTTCTATTACTGCAACATAAAGAATAATCGTCGTTAAGTATCTTGATATAATAATCAGTTATTCCGAGAGTCATCGACGATCAATTATCCCACAGTTCTCGAATATATGGCTGTTTCGAAACGAACGTTGGTCGTGAATATCGCCTTTGGCGTATACTTCGCAGTGGCCAGTACAATTTTACCATGGATAGCCTATTATATCGCGAACTGGAGATATTTTACTTACGTTACTGCCATACCGCTGTTATCTGTCGCTATCACACCGTGGATTCTTCCCGAGAGCGCCCGGTAAGTAAACTCCTAATCGTTCGATTATTCGAATTCCCAACTTGCGCTTTGAGATTTATGCAAATTTACTTATCGATCCATATCACTCGTATTTGCTCTGTTCAAGTTGGTACGTTTCCAACGGGATGATGGACAAGGTTGTTGAGAAACTACGGAGAATAGCTAGGATCAATCGTAGAAATCCAGACTCGCGTATTTGCGATATATTCGTCGTAAGTTCGATCAAATAGAATTCTAGAAAGCTTACGCGAAATCATACGGTACAGTACTTGAATCTGTGCTGACAGATATATTTGATTCACGTCGAAAACACACAGACTCGCGAATGTATTTTAACATGCATAGACAGGTTTTAAAAATGAAACGCGATGAAAAATGAAATATGAAATGAAACTTGACTGTCGCGATTCCATTGTGGTATTATATCGATCTCGTACAAAATTTGAAGTAAATCTGGGAATTTATATAGAAATTATAAAATATTTACAATTTACAAGTACAATCGGGGATAAAAATAAGCTGCTATAGTTAATGGAAATAGATGTGAAGAAAGTATAATCAAATTAGTATCAGCCTCATATACTTGAGTTTTATTTATTATATTTCCTTCTAATAATATGCGGATAGTTCAGCAAATGATTGAAATGAATTTTTACATTTTCTCCACTAATCCACTTAGTTTTGTTCCCGACTGTATTTCGGATCAGAAAAGTATTTAATCAACCAACCACCCATTATATTAATAAATCTCGATATCAAAAGCCATGCCGACTAATTCCATAAAACAGAATGCAAAGTGCCACTGTTCGTGCTATCTATTAATGACGAATAAAATGAAAATAAAATTTCTTTTCAGTGTGTTATGAATTTTGAACTGTGTAAGGGCTAAAGGCACGACTCGTATTATATCTTTCGTTAATTATTCTCGAAATAAATTCTTGCAGAGTAACATGGAGGCACCGGACAAAATTCAAGAATCAGCGACGCTGCTCGATCTGTTCAGAACGCCACGGTTGGCGAGAAACACTATTCTTCTAGTTGCATGCTGGCAAGTATAAGATACGAGTTCATGTTGCGAGAAAACCTTCATAAATAACCGATACAATCTTGTAGGTGTTTCACCCTGATCCCGTTCGACGGTCACGTGTATTCATTAAAACTTATCCAGAGCTCGGTGTTCGTGTCGTTCTCGATCGCCTGTGCCACAGAACTTCCAGCTGGGTTATTACTCGCCCTGTTGCTCGACCGATGGGGTCGTAGACTCTGCGGATTTCTCACGATGGCAATGACCTGTGTACTCAGTATCGCTGAACTTATGCTGCATTCCAGTAAATATATCGATCTGTTTATTAAAGTAAAATTAAAACGATTATAATGACGTATTATTGAGAAAAATCTGAAATTAAGTTTATGATGAATGTAAAAGAATTTTGGTAACTTCGAAGGTATTAATCTTGGAAAATAATTATTTTGATGGAACTAGAATTTAGGAATTATTAGGAATTAATTTAGTGGCGAAATTGAAAGAGGTGTGCACATTTTAGAAGCAATAATTTTCTATATGTTGGTTTTCTAGAATTTGGAGATTTATAGAAGTTTAAAGTTTGTGTGAAATTTTAATTTGATTTTGATTAAGCTTCGATCGGACTATATTTTTAATTAAACTTACAATCAAGTATTGTGTATCCAGGATTAATTTTGTATTTTTTAATTTATTCCCCAGTGCTCGCGAAATTAGTAATGTCAATATTGTCGCGATTCTGTCTGAACATGGCAGCCAATGTTGGTCTTCAGTATGCAGCAGAACTTCTGCCCACGCCAGTCAGATCGCAGGGCGTATCTTTCATTCATATTTTCGGAATAGTTGCACACTCTTTGGCGCCATATATCACTGACTCGGTAAATAAATATTTATACTACTATTGTTGTTACAACATTTTTGAAACACCGCTAAGTACATCCACGTTCAACTTCTCTTTAATTTATTCCAAAAGATACAATAAGCGCTATTAGAAATTATGAAAAAGTTCTCATGTAAATTTTCTCATGAAAATGTAAAATAGTTTTTTTCTTACCTTAAAACAAGTTGTTTCCTGAAGAAATTAAATATTATAAAAATCTGATCAAAATATTTCTCACTTTCTAGAAAGCCCGTTTTGGAAGTTGCAACCAACGCTTTTCTTTAACTGATCTTTAATCAAAAAATTGAAATTTAAAATAAAAAATGATGGAATAACTTAAGATATGAAACTATATTGGTTGAAACATTCTAATGAAACTTTTTAAATGAGAAATACTTTGACCAGATTTTCATGGTATTTAACCTTTGCTCATATAAATTAATATTTGTTCATTAGGCTGCAATTTGGGAGGGATTTCCAATGCTCATTATCAGCACGGTGTCCTTTTTTGGCGCTGCACTGGTTTTGTTCCTGCCGGAAACTGTCGGCCAGAATCTTCCTCAGACTATCAAGCAAGGCGAAGAATTCGGAAGGGACCAACATTTCTGGTCGTTGCCTTGCTACCATAAGACACACTTCAATGGACATCAACACTATCACTCCTGTGAACGATAATTATCTGATTTTTAATACTAATTCAATTAAAAAACACGAAGGAGGATTCGTGTTTTTTTAGAAGTAACAATATTACAAGCGGATCAGTCTGACGATTTTTGTACGAGAAAAAATCGGAACATATTTTTCTATTCTCCTACATTAATTTTTATTTTTATCGTTTACGTTTAAGAATTTGTAAGCCTTAATTCTAAAAAGAGCGAGCTTAGAAATCGTGTTCCTATATAATTTTTATTATTATCTTTTAAGAGCTTTTATAATTTTAATGCTAATTTTCACTTGCGTTACGCACGTTCGAATCGTTCAGCGGTTGGTGCTAATTTGATATTCAAAGATATTACGTAGAATAATATCGAAAATGTTACGTAAATTAATAATTACGTAATTTATTAATTACGTAAATAATAAATTAGGGAGATTTAAATTTTTGATTCCTTTAATGTTTTTAACATTTTTTACTGGAATATATTGGACAAAATCTTATTTAAAAAAATAGTACGTTTAGATAATTTTTCTTTGTGAAAAGAAACAGTTTTATATCTTTTGAACGATTATCCACGTATTTTTAACGATTATTTATCTATTCGTTATATTTTTTTGTACGATTTTAAATAACGTACAATATTAATAAAATCCAAGCTTGAAGACTTTTTAAATTATTGTTATAATTTCTTCAGCACCAACTGCTGGTCTTTTATCTATCTAAAACGAGTTGTGCGTACATTAAAAAAAAATAACTCTAATTGACTGTTTCTATGGTTTAGGAAGAAGAAAAAAAGAAAGGAAAGAATATTGTAAGCAAATCGTGCCATCGTATGACGATCAGTGTTCGTCGTTGTGCCAATAACAACGCAATCAATCTGAAGAAACCTATTCATAGTATTCATAATCATCACTCACGTATACATTCG
Organism: Bombus vancouverensis nearcticus; assembly: GCF_051014615.1. NCBI lineage: Eukaryota > Metazoa > Arthropoda > Insecta > Hymenoptera > Apidae > Bombus > Bombus vancouverensis. The sequence goes on from NW_027468951.1 coordinate 88,691, forward strand.
CGTATACACTCACGTCCATAAGATTGATTCGCCGAATAAAACTTCCATAAACCTTAATATAAGAAACAATTCTACTTTTTATTTGCACACACATCGACGAATCCCCCGAACAAAAATAAACTGCTAAATATCTCTATAATTAAATACATTAATGCTCGATGATCCTCGTTCATCATTATACGTCTAATCTAACTCCATCCTATAATTAGGAGTTCTACGATAACGATCACTTATGTTACAATGTATTAACCCTTAACAGCCGAACTTAATTATAATTAATTATAGAAAATGAAATGCTTCATTATACGGATATTTGAAGTAATATTCTGTATTATACAGGGTGTCTGGTAATTGATACTGTGATAACCAGTGGTTAGTTAATGTGGTTAATAACCAGTGGTTAGTTAATGTGGTTAATAACCAGTGGTACAGAATAATACTATGTGAAAGGATCTGTTGAAAATATAGAACGAGAGATTTTCGTACGACGTTCGAGAGAATGAAATTCTGAAGCTTTGTCAACTCGTGTTCACACGACATTCACGAAACATATTCAAAATTTATTTTCTCGAAAATACGAAGAATCATCAGTTACGAAACACTCTGTACTATATCACATTATTATATCACTATCGTATTGATAAGAAATGTCGATATTATAACTCCTTAAGACTCCCTTAATATTTATTTGCGATTCAGCTTAATATGTATTGGCCCTGTGTAATTTCAAGATTAAAAATATAAAAGAATTCATTCCTGATTACGATATCGTACATGATTTACAAAATCATCGACCGTCAAGGGTTAAATGAGAATTCTCTCGTCCAGAATTATTTTCCAGACGATCGAATTATTATCCATTGCATCACGAGGATCGAACTAACTTGTAGCCTTGAACAATTATGTACAGTTGAATCTCTAGCGTAGGAATATTTCAAAGAATCTCAGGTTTTGAGGAACGATAGCTGATATTTGCAACGAACAATAGTATGTCTTTTTAATCGGTAACTGAAAGCAGGGGCTAGTCTCATAAGTACGCGAATGATTCTAACGATCGAATGATTCTAGTTGCTAGAATCATTGTTTAAAGGTGGTATAACGGAGATTGTGCGCTTAAGACGAACAGGTCGGAGGATCGAAAGGAACGAGATTGGAAATATTCGCGTCTCTTCACGAATCAGAATTTTACTATTTCTAATTGAACACGTGACGGAGTTTCGATCTGTTTCAAGTAACATTTAAACCTGAGCATTTTCAAAATTAACTCATTATCTATCAATTTTTCTTCTAAAATTTGTATATAATTCTATAAATTATTTACTGCTTTTTCCATTGGATTTAAACAGAACAATTTCGGAAGAATGTCGAACATTATGTTAATATCCTTTGTATTAAAAAAAATTCCTGCTTAAAAAGATCCTACAACTTTCATTTTATAATCTCAATTGGGTATGATGGTAGCTAATGAACGCTTAGCAATTAATTGTTTTAATGCATTCCATTTTATGAATGATCAGTAATTACGGATTCAAGGATACTTATCAGAAGTAATATTCTTATTATATCTAAATATATCAAATAGAGATATTTCTCGTATTAATACTGAAAGATCATAAAAAAGAAAATATCATAAAAGAATTTCAATCTTGATGTTTCATTAGAATAATATATATATATGTATGTATATATTTAAATTAAATAACAGAGATCTCAGAGTTTTCAAAGCGTTCAACGTGTTGATGCATAAACGGATGATGAAAAAAAGCCACGTTGATCGAGCGAACGCAAAATACACTTCGGTTTAAAAGTCGATCGAAACTCTCATTTCAAGTGTCGGCGATTTATGAATCACCTATATTGATACAAAGGCGATTCGTAATAAAGGAGACAAGTTGAAAGCTTGACAATGCGCGAAGACAGCTCTCTTTTTGTGTTTCGAGTCTCGTGGCAATCCTTTGTTATTCACGGTATTTCATAGTTAAATCAATTCAACTAGAGTATTCCTTCAACGAGAAAAGAAAAAAAAGAGCAAGAAGAAAAAGATATAGCTCTTTCTTTTCGATTTTTAAAGCGAAAGATGCATAAATACTATGGTATATTATTTCTTTATATATCGTTTCCTTTAATACGTATATCCAATACTGAATTTAATTGTACATTTACATAAGATACTTGAATCGTTTCTCATTTCCAACACTTTACCGACGTTATAGTACGCGAAATAATTACATCGCAATATGTGAACGCAACGTACTTTAAATGCTGCGTTCTTAATTCTTTAAATTTCTTCACATTTTTATACAGTCATTCCAATTAAAAAAAGATAAAGAAAATTATCTTGTGTGCAACAAAGCTACTTCGTCGATGAAGCGTCAATTAATTGCTTAAACGTATACCTTGTGTAATTTGACGATTCTTGTCTCTTTCACTGCAATAATCGATACTTCCTCCTAGTTTCTCTCAATAGCTCTCCAATCTCAATACGTTCGTAATATCTTAACATCTAACATCACACGCACACGTTTAATAACTATATTTACAACGAATTTGGCAAGTTTCACGCCACTGGCAATTTCATGTCACTGACAAGTTTCATGCCATTGACAAGTTTCATGCCACTGGTAAGTTTCACGCTACTGGCAAGTTTCATGCCAGTGGCAAGTTTCTCGCCGTCGCCAAATCTAACCGCTATAACCTAGTACAATCCATTTTTTGAACACTGCCAGTAAACGCTGGATTTGAAAGGCCTTTCTTCTTTCTATAAGATTTTTTCAGCATTTTGCTCCTGTCAAATTGAAATAAACGGTTATTAGTAAACTTATATTGACATAAGGCGGAGGAAGAATATTATAGAATCTATACTTACGAGGATATACACGGAACCCACCAGAAACTTTGTTCCTTGCCGAAGTCGTTACCCTCCTGTAGGGTTTCTGGTAATTCCTGGTTCAACGTTTCTGACAAGCCAAGGGTCAGGAAGGCGTGTCCAAAAGACAGCAAACCGAGGGCAACCAGCGGTAAAGATGGATCAATGTCAGCCTAAATTAAACGAAAAATATTCTCCCTTTTATACGCTTCCCCTTATACGCCTTCCCCTTATACGCCTTCCCCTTATACGCCTTCCCCTTATACGCCTTCCCCTTATACGCCTTCCCCTTATACGCCTCCCGTTATACGTCTCTCGTTTTACGTCGCCCGTTATACGTCTCCCTTTATACGTCTCCCTTTATACCTCTTTTAGAAGTAATAGCGATTAATTCCGCTTTCCGATAATTCCTTAATTTCCCTTCGATTTTCGGGAAATAAATGGATACTTCCATAAGTTCATTTTCGGTAATAACATTACACAAATAATAGTATACTTTGAGGTAAATTTATAATTCAGAACAGAATAACTTACACAATAATCGAGAGTGTCCTCGCAAATATTCCTCTTCGTATTTTTTGTATACTTAATATTTTTTTAAATATTAATAAAGAATATTGGTTAAAGACAGAATTTGAAGAAGTTGTCAATATACAAAGGATCATTGGTGTTACCTGTGTAACGAGATTTTGTAAACATTCGTTTCATTTAGAAACGAAGCTATAGTGTAGTATCGCAAACCTGTAAATAATTACAGACAATAGAAAAGTTACATTTTCTTCACAAAAAAACGAAACGGAGGAAAATATATCGAAAATCTATCTTGTTTCCGTGATTCGTAAGATCACAAGAAGAATCCATGGCCGACAAGGAACATAATTTTTCTACAAATTAAACCAACTTAAAAAAACGTATTTCAATAACAGATAATATTAGTCGTAAATTAAAAAAGAGGTTGAGTAATTTTCGGATCGTAGAAATACGATGTCGTTAACAGAAATTTCGATTCACTTACCAGATAAATAATGTAAGGTCCCAAAATGTGGGCGATATAACCGATGATATGGATCAAAGACACGCCCTGAGCTCTCACCACAGTCGGCAGCATTTCCGCTGCATATTGGAAACCAATATTCGCGGCGATATTCACCCCAAGACGCGCTATAATCGCCATGGCAACCGTTGTCGAACCTTGAATAAGTTGAGAAATATGTAAATGCCACGATCGCCGCATTCCACGCACGATACATACGCCCGATGCGCGCATGGTCCAATTAAAAATTAAATGTCATCCCTGTCGAGTATGTGACGTTGAGAAATAAATGTCAATCGTTAATGGAATAGGATTTAAAGGCGAAAAAGAAAAAGAAAAGAAGAGAAGAGGAATATTTGTATAAAAAGATTTTATAAGATTCGATTATTATTAATACTAAGTAAAATGACCGGATTGTATAATTGTAAATTCTCTATAATACGATTTTAAATAATACGGGTCTATATTATTATGTCGTTCAAGTCTGTTGTCTATAAACGATAAAAGAGAATTCGAAGGAAAGTTTTGTTGCAAGATGAGGAAATAAAAATAGTAAATTGTTTTATAACTACAACGTTCTATTCTAAATACGGATTAAAAAATGTCTATTTTCCACTCCTTAATGTCCTTGAAAACGCGGATATCCCCTAACGCTACCGCTTATCTCCTTACTATCTAACAAAAACATTATTCTTGCATCAAGCACGAGCTTTCATTTCTCAATCTCCCAAAGCTTTCGCCGGAGAAGCTTCAGAAAAGCGCTTTTTAAAACGACCGTCGATCGATAAAACCGGATTTTTTCTATAAAATTCACCCCCGCTTTCTCACTGCTATTCACACGTTCCTGCTATTTTATTGAATAATATCGATTGACAAGTCATTTATCAAGAAATAAAAAAAGAAAAAATGTTACCAGAGGGGGTAGCGATGGCAACGAAGGAGAAAATGCCACAGAGGAACATCGATGCGAAACCCATCCATCGTCTGCCCCATCTGTCGAGGAAAAGGGCGAGTAGAACAGCGGCCGGAAGTTCCGTGAGGGACGCTAAAGAGAACGACGTGAAAACGTCGGGGTCCAGAAGTTTCATGTTCCAAACGTGGCCGTCGAACACCCACACCATCAGCAACCTAGAAAAAAATCAGCCGAGTCATACATAATTCACGCTGGACTTCAAGATCGTTTATTAATCCTTCGCATACTCGTTCCCTCGCGTTTGACGTTTATCGATGCTAATTATATACTTAAGCAGGTTCTTAATGACCCACATAAAATGCCCCATATACTCTCTTAATGTTCATTCGAGTAGTTTGTATGTAGTTTATGGTAATTTGTGTCTATTTTAATACTGGTTTTATAAAGACAGGGAAGTAGCGTCGAGGCTGATTTGTAACTTGGTTGAATTAACGGTATAATATAATTGGAATATCGCGAGGCTGAGAGTTAAGAACATATTCTTAGTTAATTTTATTTTAGGAAATGCAGGAAGATTCAGAATTATCGTAGTATTAAAAACAAAGAAAATATAAGAAACGTAAAGGAAGTATAAAATTGAATACCTTTCCTATCTACAGGGTGGTTGGTAACTGGTGATACAAGCGGAAAGCGGGTGTTGTACGCGAAAAAAGAAGTCGAAAATATATGTCGGGTTATGGTTAGAATTTTGTAACAACTCTTCACGTGAATTAGCCATTGTTTCACAAAGTCGAGATTATATTTACACGTATGTACAGGACTATCACAAAGCTTAACAAATAATAAGTCTAATGAATAATAAGTTTAACGATTATAGTAATAGTTAATCGATACCGGTGCCTCATTATTAGGTCATAAATTATAGTTTTCCTATTCTCAACAGCTTTTTCTCTCTTATAATTTTCTCGATGACTCACCGATAATGAAAAGCACGTTGAAGCAGTTATCGAACGAGGTACCGACGACTAATCTCGCCAGACAGAAGCTCCAGAAGCTGTTGCAAAACGCAGTGCCGACAGACGCGATGGAACCAACCGCGTTACACGCAACCAACGCCGGAATTCTGCCACAATGGTCGGCTATGTAACCGAATATTAAGCCTCCAAGAATGCTGCCGACGAAGAAGGCCGATTGTGCTGCTGAGCCGAGGAATGCGTGGTCGCATACCCATTCCAGCTGAAACAGAAAAGGGAGATGCTTTATGATTGCGGCTAGTTATGAAAAAACACCGCGTGGTTGGAAAATCGATAGAAGGTGAAGAGAATAAGGAAGACGACGAAAGGACGAGTAATAAATTCCGTAGTTTTTTAATATCATCAGAATTGAGAATCTGAGTCGTAGGTTAGTTAATTGTAGTCTTTTGGTAATATTTTTAGTAATAAAATAGTAGAGGTAGTTTGCATAATTCTTGGATATGATTAGAGAATTTGTCATAGTGGAAGGAATATAAATTTGTTAAGTAGAAGATAGTATCTCCCGATTTAAGTAGGACTTTTTTAGTAATAAAATAGCAGAAATAGAAATTAGAAATAATAATAATAACAATAAATATTCGATAAAAATTTCTTGAGTCGTAAGAAGTTACCAAATGCGTATTTATACGTTCAATTCGAAATATCTGTCTATTGTACAGTTGTAACTTTCACTTTCCGATTTATGCGATATTATATAAACGGATTCATGTTCGTGATTTAATACGCCGAGACGTACAAATAATTAAGGATGACAAGGTTAATTTTATGTTCCGCTATAAACGAGCTCTGTTAAGATGCAAACAGCATAACAAGTAATTACACCTACGTCTAAGTTCGTGCAACCAACAAGGACTTCTTTTATAATGGCTGCATTATATGCTATCGTCAGCAGCTTTACGAAAGACCGTAAATATTTATAGAACGACGGTTCCAACAGTTTTAATTTAAATAAAAATTTGTTAATCGGTGTCGAAAGTTTGAAGTTACTTTATATAAAGAATATAATTTTCTCTTGTGGTTTTACCTCGACAGCTATAGATTTGTATGGTATCATCGTGTGATTAAAGGTCCATCCATATTGGCATGGTTTTATTGGCCAGGATGGGTCTGCCTCTCTGATACCACTCTCCAATATGTCGGTATAGTTCACATTGTACATGTTACATCGCGAAAACGAAGTCGCACCTTCCGCTAGCAATTCCTCACTCGACGCTGGAGGCATCGATAGTGCAATCCTACATAAAACAAGAATACGTTACATTAACGGTGATGAAATTTGCAAGAAGTATTTTTAAGAATACTAATTTTCGTTTGATTTTCTTATCTTTTTTTAAATAACCAAGGAAAAATGACAGCAAATGGTAGAGAGAGGGAGAGAAATTGGAAAAATAAGATGAAAATTCTACTCAAAAGTGCATAGTTTTTAATCCTAATCTTAAATTAGTCCAATTCCTTGAAACTTAATTCGAATCCTGTTTAAATAAAAAAAGTGACAAAAGTAATATACATAACAATATAAAAATCTATAATAATTTCTCTAATAAAGAATAACGACGATATCAGTAACAGTAATAACACATTATCTTTAATAGTGTTTACATTTTTGCATTTTAAAATTTTCTGTAAAAATAAAATTCGCATAAAAATCCGCGGCCTACTTATTATTTATAAATCTGCTGTTTCAAAAAAAAAAAGAAAAAAATCAAAAATGGGAAAAGTGAAAGAATAAAGTAACAGGAAAAGCACAAAATACAAAAGAGGAAAAGAGACAATGACCGTAAAAATAGGAACAAAGGCAAGAGCTGGAAGGACGATCGTCCCGTATCTATTGCACTCCGAGGCATCCGAATTGTGTTGGGATTTAATTACCGATCGCTGCACGTATCGGTGAGTCTATTTCCAGACAAATAAACGGTACGCGGGGAGATTCGAGAAATTGTGCGAAACGAAAAAAAATTTCCTAGCCGATCAGTTCGCGGAACACGTAATGAGAACAGCCACAACGGCGGACATAGGAGCCGAACTGATTCGCCGGGCCGCCGAGGTGGCCAAGGCTGCCGAGGCACCCCGCGGCCACAAGGGCACGCAGGGGAAAACCCTGAAGGAGGCGGCGAGAACCATCACCGCGGGCGTGACAGAGTTAGTGAGGAGAACGGACCCTGTCACCGACGCACTCGCTATAGCGCAAGGACGCATAGCAACACTGGAGGCGGCGGTAGAGGCACTCCGAAAAGAGCCGGCCTCGCGCCCCACCGCGGATGAGAGCAGCTACAGGGCGCGTCTCGCTGCAGTCGAGCACCAAGTAGAGGAGATGAGATCCTTGCTGCACCGACTGGAGGAACAACTGCAGGGAACAGAAAAAGGAGAAGGAAAGGAGGTCGCCCCTGCCGCGAACACGAGAGGGATGGAGCCTGGAGCCCCAAGCGCCTCAGCGCCCAAGGGAGGCCGAACGGCTGTCACCGAATGGCAGACCGTCGGAAGGAAAAGAAGAGGAAAGAAGAAGGAGGCAGGGAAGAAGCAGTCGGCGAAGCTGATCCCCGAGACAGGGGCGGAGAGCCAGAGGAAAACTCCGGAGAGTGGATTGGAGAACGCACGAAGAGGGGGAGGCAGGGGGCCCCTCCCGCGCGCACCGCGAACGTCAGCGGTAACAATCATCCTGACGGACAAATCGAGCCAATCCTACGCGGAGGTGCTGGCTGCGGCCAAGGACAGTGTCTCCCTGACCGAGCTCGGCATCAACACGATGAGGATGCGGAAGACCATCACCGGAGGTGTCATCTTAAAGGTCCCTGAGGACCAGGGAAGGGAGAAGGCCGCAGCGCTCGCAGCACAGCTGACGCGGGCTCTGGACCCGAACGAGGTCCGCGTGGCGACCCCCTTCCGAGCCGCGGAGGTAAGGGTGTCCCTGATAGACAGCTATGTGGTGGCTGCTAAGCCACCAAGGTGGAAATCCAGAACACCCTGGCGAGGGAGAGCGGCTGCAAGCCGGAGGACATCCGGCTGGGAGAAATCCGCCCCGCCCGGAACGGACTTGGCACCGTATGGATACGAGGCCCTGCCAGTGCAGTGAGGAAACTGGCCCAGGCTGGAAAGGTCGCCATAGGCTGGTCGACGGCGAAGGTCGAAGCCATCGAACGGAGACCGTTACAGTGCTACAGGTGCCTTGGGATAGGACACACGGGGAAGACCTGCACCGCCAAGGAGGACAAGGGGCAGCTGTGCTTCAGATGCGGCGAACCAGGGCACCAGGCGAGAGCATGCACTACTGCGAGCCCGAAATGCCTGCTCTGCGAGGCGCTTGGAGCACCCTCGGTGCACAGGATGGGGGGACCGGCCTGCACCCCCTCGAAGAAAGGAACGAAAGGAGCCGCCCGCGGATCCACGGCTGCAAGAGGCAGCGAGAAAGGCTCCTCGTCGCAAAGCGACCCTAAGCCCGCGAACAAGGAGGTAGGCGCGGAGGAAGCCACTAATGGGGTATTATTAGGTCGTCGAATAAATTCGTGTTGCAATGCGTTCATACCTTTTTATGTGTTTTACGAATACAGATCGATAAACGATCAAGGTGATCGATCTTATGATATACAGTGACTCACGGAAGTACTCGAACACTTTCATATCACGAAACGTTCTATAATTTCGTTAGCACTCTAACGAGATACGATTATCGAGATTATAATAGTAAAATTTGGAATCAATCTGAGATTGTATATTGAAGATATATATACATGAGACAATGTATATATATTTCGCAAATATATATGTTAAATGAAAAATTAATATGTATATAACACATGATGATGATTTTACTACGTACATCGTGGCTTATTATTCTTATTAATTTAGCGAATAATTGACTGCTCAAATACTCTGGTAATTTTTATATATAAAATAACAATAATATATGTTTCCAATAAATATATGAAATTTCTATATACACGTTTAGATCTGTTTCAAATTTTCTCAATGTAATTACGACGATCGTGTCTCACTTCAGTGTCAATGAAATCTCAAAGTGTCTCGTATAAAAATCACCAAAGGTTTGTTTAAGTGCCAGAGTACTTTCACGTGAGCGACTGTTGTTTTAGTAGCAAGTTCTCTTATGTCTATCTCTTCGTTACATTTAGTCGGATAATTTCTCATGTTTATCAACGTGTTATGATCTTTCTCTTATTAAGCGGAGAAATCTCTTCTTCGTTAAATTTTCTTAAACGGGTTCAAGGTGAGGTGAACCACATTGTTGAAATCAAGATGAAGAAGATGAAATCTAAAGTCGAGATGAAAGGAAGTAGATGTTTGTATTGTCTAGATATATTGCCATGCTACTTTTTGACACGATATAATCTTAGGTAAAGGCTAATTCAAGGCGATACAGAGTGTACTGGAAAAAGTGATTTGAATTTGCTAGAGAGGAAGAGAAAAGGAAAGATCCTTGAACATTTTTGCAAGGTTATCGCAAAATGGAGGATACTATCGAAGGCTTATTGCTGTCACTTGTACGTTCTAACTGGAGTGTCCTTTAAATAATTTGCTTCTTATTAGATCCTTTTTGCAAATAGGAAGATAATATTTTTGGGACGTGAGAATTGTTAAATAAAAATGTAATGTAATCAGATGTAAATTGTCATTGGAATAGAAGAGTTTGTTTAGAAGAAATGATCATGAAATACACAAAATGTATCGTGCGTAATGTGTAAATAATAATTAATTCTAAAGACAATTAATGAAAATTTTAAATAATAGAGCTCCATACCTCCGGTTCCTGCTTATTTTGACACTGTGCAGAATGTCACACGATTGTTGCCTTTTTTTTTTAAAGATTATTCAGTTAAGAAACAAGCACCAATAAAAAAGCAATTATAGTTAATTATTAAAAAATCCAAGTAGGTATTACATAAATAAAATTATCAAGGAAGATATTTATCGTAAAGATTGTGTGCTTATGAAAGAAGTAAACGAAATTATTGTAGCGCCATAGTAATTTGTATGAATCTTTGAATCTTGTTTAAATAAAATTTTCGATAAAAATTTGATTCTATCAGTGAACGATTACTACAGTTAATTGCTGGATAATTAAAACAAGTAAGTAAAATTATTGTTACAATAATCCCGACAAATTTGTGACATTTATATTTCCGAGATATAAAATGTGAAATTAATATAAAACTTATCACGTGATATTTAGACTTCTATTAATGATACGAGAATTTATGACTCCCCATTTTCTCCCTTTTTCTTTCTACAGTTGAAAGTCAATCTGCTGAAATAGGAAACGTCACATAATGCTGTATATCATTCAGAAAGTAAAAATCACATCGATTAATAACGTCACCATCAAGGTGTTAGCTAATCCGTGGCCAGGGTCAACGTAATAAGGCACACCTGAGATTGATGACAGCTGTTGATGTATCACTACTCTGTTATTATGTATTTCTGTAAGAATTCTATTGTGTATTCCATTGTGTCTCGATTAAACCATTCAACAATTTAGTCTATTAATAATTTCGACGTCTCTTTTTCTATCTTGATGAAAGATACATTGCCACATTTACGCGTCTTGAAGTGACGTTTCCGGTTTATGCTGAATTTTATATATAAATCTTTCCTCTGTATTTTCGAGCTGACATTTTTCGGCATCTACATTCCCATACAAAAGTTTTCGTAATAAAAAGGCTATTTATACTCGAGTAAAGTCTTATAAAATTTCAGCGTAGAGTTAACGTATTTCGTAACAAAACAATTAACATAACTGTTTTATTCTTGCGTAATAAAACAAAAAGTAACTACGATATAGAAATAAAACTGACCAATTCTATCGAGGTTAATTAATCGTTCCGTTTCTGCGAAATGAACCCTATCTACGTATTTTGATACGTAAAATTAAAAACTTTCCAAACATCGAAATCGATCAGTTCAGCTTGTCAGATTGACTCCTACATGCTTTATTTAAACAAAGAATGTCAATGTTTTCAAGACATGCGGATTACTTGGAAATGATTGTACATTTGTCATTTTCCCAGTGTCTGCTGGTATTTCTATTCTTTCTTCCAAGAGTAGAAGCTATCGTAACGATTTGTTATATTCGTTACATTAGCATGATCGATCGTGCGGAGCAAATGATCCACGTTTCGTGTACACACGCCCTCGTTACGCCGTGTTTTTCCCTAGTGATCGAGTGGATTTCATCATCGGTAAAATGCACTATATCAGACGTCGCTGACATTAATATTCAAGGTATTTAACGTTTAAAGACGCGGGCGTGTCGAGTAGTGCCTCTCGGTAACAGGCAATTCGATTGGCAAGCAACGAGGCAAAAAGCTGTTACACAATAAAATAATAGCCATTATGACTAATCGCGCGAGTGGAACTCGCGAGTATCGCGACCCTGACTAATTGTAAGCGAGTACGCGAATTGCGGTTGAATGGAACGTGCTGTCGCGTCCCGGAAACTCGAAAAAGTCAAAGGGAAACGCAATTTCGCGATAATGAATGTGGAATGTATTAATGTACATGGTGTCTCATTTTGATCGTTCCACGCAAACATATATCCTAAACTATACGTAATTCGAGAAGGAGCGTACAATAAAATTGTACGGTTTCAATTGGCCCATCTTACGACGTTCAATTGGATTTGTCTAAGTGGAAGCGTTTACGAGATTCTAAGATAACCGTTGTTTCTTCCAATTGAATTATACGTTTTATCTTTCATACACCATCCGATGCACTTTTTAGTTCTCTACGGAAAAGTATCAAGGTAGTTGTATCTGAAAATTCTTAGCTTAAAAGATATATCATTGTTCATTTCATTAAAATTGAGCGTGTGGAGGACAAGAAACATATAAACGTAAGTGCGCTGTGTTATCTTTCCTTGTCTTTCATGCGATAAGTTTTACAAGGTTGAAGCTGGAATACCTTTTGAACTAATCATTTTTCCATTGAAGTACTCTAATACTGGTTTGTAGGGAATTAAAAAATCCATCGAATAGCGTATGAAAAAAATGTATGTAGAAATCCATTTGAATAAACGAAGGTCACCTTGAGATCTCGAAGCTATGTATTTTTCGAAGAAACACTTCTTTCGAATAATATACGGTTTAAGAGATATTTGCCTGGCTCGATCAAGACGAGACACCTTGTATATACAGGCTGTTGCAAAAACATGATAGGTGCAAGGATTTTGTTAAAGGGAATAAGAAATAATTTCGAAATACACTTAGCATTGTAATTATTGATATATTTATTTAGTATAACATTGTATTTATTATATCATACTAGTTAATTAGGTCCAAGTGTATTAATTTCGGTATTTGGTAAAATTTTATATTAGGAAAATGAAATATAGAAACTCATTTAATTCTAAGAAATGGTTCTTTATTATTCATATTGCTCGATCATTTTTCAGCGTGGGAAAACCATGATTATTCAGAAGCAAATCTGAATTTACTTGAAGTAGTTCTTATATTAATAATTTAAACTGTATTTTTCCTTATTCCCATGAGTATGCCATTCCGTTCTCTGATATAATGTTGCCAGAATTTCGTACAGGCGTAGAATTATAAGATCGACCAGTACAGATTCCAAAATCAATGCTTTCAACGTAAAATCTAATTTTGTATTTCTATGTAGGCTGACTTAATTTACTAGTCTATAAACGATAATTCAGTTAACACATTAACAGTCGTCGATGTAATGTAATGTTTCGTAATTAAAGTACTTCCTACTAGGTAAGACAATTATCAATGGCTCTGAGGGATTTCCTGGATTTATTTGAATTAATTCTAGGAAACGATTAAGGTTTAATATTCGTAGGATATCGTTCTGCAAAATTATTAAACGCGAGTATATTACATTGCAACGCGCTGTAGTTAAAGATCTATAATGTTTAATGATTATGTTTAATGATCTATAATGTTTAATGTTAATGATTTTTGAAATCGATGTTCTTAATTTAAAATGTAATTTTGTCTCTTCTTATACTGACATTTAATAAGCTTAATTTACTCAACCCTAATGTAATTAAATTGCAACAACGAATATCTTCGTAATGTTATAATATTAATAATATATAAATATTGTAATATATATTTTATCACAGTTGTCAATGTCTACTACAAGATCTTCATGTTTGTGACACACGGCATACTATTTGCCGCGATACGAACCGCATCGTTTTTGATTTTCGATCGATTTGAAAAGTTGCTATGACATACAGTAACTTAGTTGTATATCAATCTAGTGATAATACGATTTTGATTTGCGCAGAGTACAAGCTATTTCAACAAGTTGGTAAAATTTATTACCATGTAATATGATTTAATACCGTAACGTAATTTAAAAGACTTTTGACATATTTTTTCTTTTTTTCTCTCATCTAAATAATGTCTTTGATACACGAAAGTGTAAATTTACATAAATATCCTTGATCAAATTTGATTCTCACGCGAATAGTATAACGATGTGTTGTCACGATAAGCATTTTTGTATTCGAGTAAAGTCTGATCGAAAAAGAGGACTGAAGAGGGTTATACGATGGAAGAGAGGCTTGCAGAGAAGCTGGGAAACAGTTTACAAGTCGGGCTAGGAAATGGAAGATTGAGTAGTTTAGTTGTATGTTGGAAAAGAGGTTATATGAGAGGGACTGGGAAATAGAATCGAAAAATTATGCGTTCAAGCTTATTGAAAAGAACTTTTTTTAAGAGTGTTCGTAATATATTCATCGTACATGTTTGAAGGGATTTATTTGATACATCTGAGATTTATGTAGCTTTTGCTTGTGTAATTCTGCTCATTTCTTATAGATGCCTTTTCTTTGTCGCAATATAATGTTATTCTTAACATGCAATGACATTTCCAATGGTGTTCCCTATCCTCGCATAATACGTATCGGTAATTCTGTCATAATACTTCATCTATGCACATATGCAGTCGACTACGTCAGCGATATGTGTAATACGTTTGTATCAGCTTTAAGATTAAACAATACTGCTATTGAGTTGGAAATTCATCCGATTGTTCGCATCGTACAGTGTGTAGTGTAATAGTGGATATTAAACAATAAATATTTGCTACGATATGTATAACTAATTGCTTCAGTTCGCAGTCAGAATTAGCTCAAACTCGCGCTATATCTAAAAAAATGTTCTTAAGTTACACAGACGGTTGTCTGTCATCTCGGAAGATGCAGTCATTGAAATCAGCGTTTGAATGTCATATTTTCTGGATGATATAATTTTCATCGGTAAAATTAGAACATATGAATTATCACAAGCCAGGAATTAAGCCAAGTTTACGCAACGTGTTTATGCACCAGTTATAGTTTACATAAGAAATTCCAAATTATTTACATAATACGTCATACTAATACGTCAAAAAAATCATTTACTAAAATCCATGTCTCATCGAAATATGAAAAATACGAAAAAGAAAGCAGGAAACTATGGAGAACGATAGAATTCGATCGAGGAATCGGTCTCGTTCGGATAAAGAGGCTCTAGAACGCACGCAGGCCTAGTGGCCCCGATACTGGAAGAGGCCTCCATTGTGCGAAACCCACGAAGATGGAGATAACGTAATGAAACTAACTGGCTTGCTCTGACCAATTAACCAACCCAACTACGGCATAATATTTAACGTACACTCGCCGCCTTCCCCTATTCACGTGGCCACGTTTACGCGATGGATATAGCGTTACATGAAAACGCGTTGCGAGGGAATCTCGCGTGATGATGAATTCGCTCACGCGGATCATCCCAGCGTGAGTTACAAGTACCTTCACGCGATTGACGGATCAAATATTCATGGCAATTCGATTGGAATTATATTTGTGGGCCATAAAAATATTCACCTTCGCGATTTTATCGATCTATTCAAGACAGATTGGAAATCGATGTGTCGGAGATGAAAGAACACCGGAGCCTTTGGAACTTTGGATAACCCCGCAACATTGTAACCTAGAGTCTACTAAAACAGTAATTAAACAATTGTAGTTATTTAATCCGATTGTTATTGTTCGAGATAGGTGATAGTGAGCTCTGGCTCGAGGCGACAGTCTGTCGCCCAACGTAGCCGCGGCCAACGGGATGGCAAAAGGACGTACTCACAAAGTCTAAGTCTGGTTAAAACGTGAAATAACCACTGATCGCGAAGATGTTACTCTTTAGTCGATGAGATCGCGAGCGAGAATGACTTTCCCGTCCCGATGATACCACGGAGGAAAACTATATTGGGGCGTGTCTAAGGACACGAGATCGGATTCGTCGAGAAAAGCCTCCGTTCAGAAAGTAGGGGAAATTGTCGTTGCCGCTAATTGGTCAATCTCTATACCGGTGGTTAGAAAAAGATGCTAGCTGTTTTCGAGGGGAAGTTGCTAGTGGGAGACGCCGCTCGTTGAAAAATTGGTCTCCCCTATTTTCCCGTAGTGGGGACAAAGCTTGTTTGTCTGTTTGATGGACTTTAGTTGACTAAATCTTAAGATTTATAACGAGCCCTCGAGCTAGCTGAACATGTACTGTGGAGACGCATCGACATCTGGCAATTATCTTACTCCAGGAATAGGGTCTGCGCGTGGCGAGCCACGGGACAAAAACCGTTGGAATATTTACTGTCACGTGTCGCCACGAATATTTCTTTTAAGCTATAGGATTTTAAGCTTTTGAGCTATAGGATTACTCCATACCTTTGTTAAACAAAGCGTTCATCCCTTGGCCGCGGCTACGTTGGGCGACAGACTGTCGCCTCGAGCCAGAGCTCACTATCACCAATCTCGAACAATTACAATCGGATTAAATAACTACAATTGTTTAATTACTGCTATTTTAATTACTCTAGGTTACAATGTTGCGGGGTTATCCAAAGTTCCAAAGGCTCCGGTGTTCTTTCATCTCCGACAGATGAAATATTTTTATTCTCTGATTTATAATTTTGGAAGTGTAAGGATTTCGTCGAGTGAACGAAGAATATTCGTAACGGAGTACCACGTCTTTAAATCAGGAATTTTTGATAAATAAGTAACGTAAGGTTTTCTGAAGCAGATTACTGCAAAAAAAAGAAATTCATCATAAATATTTATAATATTAGATAAATATTAAAAATGCCTTTTTATGCAAATGCGAGAGGTATATTACCATGAGACTGCGTTCGCATGATAACGATGATAATGGTCGCAGAAACTGTTTTTTGCCTAACGGTATTTTAACATAGACATCGTGTTTTTTGATGGTTACAAAAAAAAAAATTAAATTTTATAGATTATGTATAATCAATTAATTCAGTGATCAGAATTTTAAAGAAACTTTTTAATAGAATAAATGAGAACTCGAAAGGGCAAATACGTGGAATTGTAACGATGTGTTAAGGTGTAGGAAGATTTAAGATTAAGCTGTTACTGTTAATTTGTGTTTCCGCCTGTTTGCACGCGTCTGACCATAGACAGGCACGCTCTACTGCGGCTGCCAGGCATCCGCTGCACGTGAGCAATCGTATTTGAATATAACATCTGTTTGATTTGTTTTTACCAACTTTGTGTACCACTAATTACCAGTGGCGAAATTCAGAAATTATTCCTATTTCCTCGAAACAAAAAACATAGAATCTCGTCTTTTTAGATATATGATTTTACTTAGATATGTCTTACAGTTCGAACACCTAACCGATTTTCTGTACATTTAGTATTTATAATAATAGACTTTAGACTAGCTTCACGTACGAATATACAGGGTGGTTGGTAACTGGTGGTACAAGCGGAAAGGGGGTGATTCTACGCGAAAAAAGAAAATATAGAATAGAAATCTTTCGTTCGAGGCTTTGTTTTCGAGAAAATCAACTTTGAATCTTATCTCGTTATAACGGATCTCACTGTAGATCGTTGTCTCGATGGAAAAATTAAGAAAAAAATTTTTATTCTATATTTTCGACTTCTTTCACCCCCTTTCCGCTTGTACCATCAGTTACCATCCACATCCATTCCATATACATCCTGTCCATAAAATTATGAAATACCTACATTTTTCAATTATGTTCAAAATTCTACAGACCTCCCCCTTCCCCGAAATCTCATTTTGCGCTTTCGTCAATCATAAAAGTTTATTTGCGAAAACAAGCAGCCCAAGAAGAACAATTTGCGTCAGTCTAAAATTACCATCACGCATCAAGGAACGTACCTGACGTCAACAAACCTGAAGCCCCTCCCATATTTAACTCTACTAAGCCAACCACGGGAGTTCCGCGTTCAAAATACCAATCGTTCGTTTATTTGCATGAGAAAAGATTTGTCGGTGGCTGGGGAGGAAACGAGCCGAAGCGCGGATAGGTGAATGTCGGAAGAGAAGGGGAAAACCTTCCGAGGCCTGAAACAATTTTCGTTTCGAACAGCTCGTCCTGCTGGTGGGGAGGGTTGCATAAATATTCGAGGTTGCGCATCGTGCTCGACATAGCTGGAAACTGCTGGCAAGCGAACAAGTGGTGGAGAAGGAGCACCAGGACCTTAGTTTCGCCACAGCTCAGAACCAGTTGCGCTCTATACCAGTGTTCATCCAACCTGCTCGAAAGGGTGGAATTCCAACGTGAAGACATTGAGTTCGGTGACATCGGTGAGTTTAAATCCACTATATCTTCTATGAAATCATCGTGACGCTAAATGTAGTTACAAGAAATCATTCTAATTTATTTCTGTGTGTAATTTCTTTTCTTCATTTCGCGTGGTTTCTTACTTGGTCAAAAAGGTGAGGAACTTTTATGCGAAGATACTGTTGATAAATTTGCATCGTCCATCCTTTATTGAATTTATACGCAAGACCATCGACGTTGAGTTTCGCTCGATCATTGTCTATCGAATAATTATAAAATTTATTCTGATTTTTGTGCGTCTTCGGTCCTTTCCTTAGCTTTGTCCGATTCTTTTTTATTTGATCTGATTGATTGTAGCAATTTAAATACGAGGAGACTGCTGGTCAGTTCGAATCGATTATTTTCTGTGCAGTAATCGTAGCAAAATGAATATATTCTAATTTATACGTGTCCTTTGTCCCACTTTGTGCCCGCTCTTTTTCCCCTACTTTCTACTGTTTCGAGGCATGAATGAATCCTCTGAACTTGTTGCTCTGGCAGTGAATGAAAAGTGAAGTTTAGGATTGGAAAGTGAAATGAAAGTTTCAATTCCTCGCTTGTGTTTCACTTGTGGAAAGAATCTTCATCAGAAGTTTGACATTTTTGATAGACGCAAGTGTTTGTGCTTACATTTTGGTTTTAGAAAGAATTTTGAATTGTATATGTCGATTACGTATATTGGTCATTTAAAAAAATCATAAACGCTGTTCAAACTTCTAAGGTACAATAAGAAAAATACAATGTTCATCATTTTATCTTTCCCATGCATTACTGTACTATTACTTAGTGCTGGAAGTTATAAATACCTCTTGTCGTAACTTATCAAAATGTTCTGTTCAATGATATAGTCCCATTCATCCTCTGTCATTCCCACCCACCATTTACATCTCATAACATAATAATAAAACAGTAGTTGACATGATTAATAACATATTAAAAGCATCACCTAGAAGAGATGAATTATTTCATAATATAAACTTTCATGTTTATTAATCCCTTAATGTTTTTGTATTCTAATACTTTTGTATATCGCTTATGCTGTAGGTTGAATATGCAAATTAATATTTTTATAGATATAATTTAAATAATACTCGATAATAGCACTGGATAATATTACATCGAGTACTATTCCTCAAATATTTTACACGTTTTTCCATATTACATAATGGAACATAATTTTTGTCTAAATTACGATGCTTCTAATTAAATTTAAATATAAACGAAAGATTGCTTTCCTTCAAAGTTATTGAAATTCGTAAGAAAAGCGAAAGACAAAACAGAATCGATGTATCGATTAATTCCTTAAAAATTTCTACTCGATAACTGGCCCTTAACATTTCACGAACTATACGCGTTTTAATATTCATGGTTACAAGAAAGTAAGAAGAAAGAAGCCGAAATAGGTCGACGCGTGTTAGCGGCATATTTTTTATTCATGTACCCACTTCAAAGTCGTCTATACGTACCTCACCGACCTAATACGAACAGCTCTCTTTTCGGTCTCCTCCCTTTTATTTCTCTCGCATTTTTCTTCTTCCATTTCCTCCTCCCCCCCCCCTCACTCCCTCTCTCTCTCTCTCTCTCGTTCGTTCCTTTGGCCTGGATATTTTTCACGTGGTTCGAGCAACGATGAATTTCCGTGCCGCAAAATTGATGACACGAGGGATAATGAAAATTTATCGAGTATAATAGCCGACGTTCTGATCAAAGACCAAGCCAATCCGTGCCTAAAAAAAAAAATTTTTGGATACCGTCAATGAAGCTGTATTATATTTACATATAAACTATATTATATATGGGACGCGGGTGTTCTATATTAAACATAGCTAAATATAGGTAAATGCAATTAAATAGAGTTAAATATACCGTAATGAAATATATTTAGTTTATGAAACTTTTCCTAAATTAAATGGGAAAATTATTCGCATAGTTGGAAATTCGTATAGTATCTATAATAAAAATTTATAAAATAACAAGACAGCTCAGAGGACTTTTCAATATTTTTTATTTCGATATATATACTGCATTTCCATTAATCTTCGTTTCAGATATTTTTAAAAGGTACTTATTAATATCACTTCTAGTCATTTTTTAACATTATTCGATAAAGTTACATTAACAAAATCGTGTTTTTCAATTATACCATTTACTACTCTTTATCTTCATGATTATAATTGATTATACAAGTATCCCATATATCGTAATGAAGCAATTGTGTATAGTTGTAGCATTGTAAAGTTATGACTCTGAGACAACAAAATCGTAAAAATTCTTAAAAAAATTGGCTGACAGAATATCCTACCAAGTATTATTTTCAGCGAAGCAACAGGTTTTGTCAAACGTATAACCTTTATAAATTTCTGACGTAAAGTATTTCAAATCTATCTTCTCCAAAAAGAAGAACGTCGTAGGATAAAATTGTACATTTTAAAATGTACATTGTAAAATTATACATTTTCGATTTATTTCTTCACGTAGAAAATTTTACCTTATCCTTTATAGTACGATTAATGAGACACACTAAATATTTAAATGCTACGAAACTCGTAAGAACCAGTTGTACTATACTTTAACCAGTTACACATACTAAACGGTATCAAGTAACTTATCGATCAGTATCGCTTTCCTTTAATATGAAAGAACGAAATAAACGT
Organism: Bombus vancouverensis nearcticus; assembly: GCF_051014615.1. Classification (NCBI taxonomy): domain Eukaryota; kingdom Metazoa; phylum Arthropoda; class Insecta; order Hymenoptera; family Apidae; genus Bombus; species Bombus vancouverensis. The sequence continues at coordinate 109,791 of NW_027468951.1, forward strand.
AGAACAGAATTTTTACGAACAGAGAAAGTATTAGGTTGTCCGGAAAGTGTCTTTCTTTCGCAAGCGTGTCTTTTACAACGATGCACCTTCGTACAAACGTAAAACCAAGTCTGTGAAATTTATCTCAACAGAACAAATTGGATCGTACGTAATTCGACAAAATAATATACAACAAAAAAACGTTGTGCGTCTATTATTTCCTCATAAAACGAAAGAAACTTTTTGGACAAGCTAATAGTTTTCGAAAGATTTACGACTTGTCTATGGAAGACGAGGGATTGAAAGAACGCCGAAGAATGAGGTTCAATGGATGAACCAGCAGGAAGTTCTCGAAGCAGCCGCGAATCGCGAGTACCCCCTCGAAAAGAGATGAAAGTGAATCGAAACTGTAAGACTGTTACGACTTTTCCTCTCCGATATTCGTGAATTGAATCACGGTCAACTCAGCTTGAAAGAGAAGTTCGATTAAAAATCTTCTATTGTTAAATTCCTTAGTCACTCAGGCAGATCCATGCGATTAACTCTTAATTAGTATTCTTGGTACAGCAATAGTTACTCAATTTTAGAGTTTCAATAATATACGTTGATTTGTACTTCGTACTTTACGTAATAAGTATCATTGATATTATTTACGGCGTAACACTAAATAATAATTTAAATTTCAATATTGAAATTCTGTAATCATATATTAAAATATTGAAATTGTATACTGAAAGTATTTCATTCTGTTAGCTTAATTTGCTCAGGAGCCACGCTGATCACCTTCATAAATTCAAGCACAGAGAAAAATAACAGAAAACAATTACAAACGCTTTTGAAAATTTACCTTGGAGCCTGTGACTTTTTACAATTCCTTGCGATAGATAATTGCAAATTTGGAAAAATAGATCGTTCGTTTTTTAGCATGCTGAATATTAATTATATACTTAAATAATTAAATCGAGGAATTTTACATTAATTTTATATTTTTCACAAGGCTGATCAGTTTCTCGTGTGAAAATCTCAATGAAAAGAATTCATATGCTATTATTAAATTAATCCTCGTCTTAAATCCTCGTTACTAATCTAATTTATACAAAATAAGGTTACACACTTGCAACAATAAAGAAGCTATAGAGCGGCGAAGATATCCTCAAAGAAGGAGAGAAGAATCAATTATACGAGCCATTATTCGCCACTTACCTAATCTTAAATCTAACTGCAATTGTCCTTTGTTAATTTTATGATTTCCATTACGCGAATCGAGTTGAGTGTAAAAATTCTGTTTTACGACTAAACCATATTTACGACTAAACGAATCCTTACAAAACATATATATAAACATAAACATATATATAAACATTATAATGCAGAGATTGGAACACAATTCAATTTCGTGGACAGCATGTGTTCGTGATCAATCGACGCGTCAGATAATTTATTATTGAATAAACTGGCCGGTGGCGTCTGCGTTTCATGATTGGCAAGTCGATAACGATACAACCGATAGGTAACCGAAATAAATGTTCTACATCTGCGAAGTAAACGTTCTTCTACTAAGCTTTCGACGAGTGAATATTTCTCTTCTTTCTTTCCATCGATAAATCGCGTATCTCTTAGTAACATTCAACTAAATTTTACAAATTTCACCATAGGCAGAGTAATTCTATAGCCGAAAGATAGAAAAAAAGAAAAAAATGGAACAGCGAAAGAACCAAGTCAATTTCCCTCTTTCAGCCATTTTCAGAGCGAAATACGACATATATGATATTTTCATGCTTCAATTTACGATCAAAGGATATTCAGAGTCGCAACTTTTTATCGAATCGAAACTCCCAAGCTGCATGTTTCACGCAGAGGAAATGGGAGAAAGAGTTACATAAACACTGATAAGTGAGCCAGTGAGAAGTTAAATTGATCGATTCCATTTTCAAACAAGTTTTTTCGTTCTAAGATCCGATCGACTAAATCGCTACACTCACTGCTGATATTTATTTAAATTTATGTTTTTATAGAGCGCGACGAAGGAGAAGAACCTAGACAGAAATTTATTTTACTTACTGAACTATTAATAGCTGCTAGACTTTGCATATTTGTACACTTTCGCGCGTATTTTTACATCTTTCAATTTACCGTAAAACCTTATTCACATTGAACTCTTCAGAAACCAAACGATTAATCTCAATAGAGTTAACCTTCTTTACAAACAAGGTATTTCTATATTGCAACTATTTTGAAACATATACACGTATGAAATATAAACATATTTTTCATCCTAATTCCGGACACTCTTTTCACATGGATTTCGTCAAAATTATGCGGCCTTGCGATTAAAAGAAATTTTCTCGAGAAGTGTCGCGATTAGGCAACTTATTGGTATTAACAGATTATTAACAGAAAGACAAAATAAACTCCGTTACACAAATCGGATGATCAAGTTTTCGGAGGAGAAAGAGAAAGAGACAGAGAGGGGGAGAGAGAGAGAGAGAGAGAAACATGATTTATTGAAGGGAGGATGAGGGAACGGAAACACTTTGAGGAAACACTTTGAGCTCTATGCTTCGACCTGTCCAGCCGCCAATCGAATTAGCATTGATTTTGCGTCCATATCGTGGAACCATGCCGTATTTATTGTTTACCAGGTTTCCTGTGTCCTATGAATTTCAGTTTTTCCGCAAGATGCCGCAAGATGCAGCTCGTTTTCCTTAGACTCCGATGTGAAATCGCGCGAAAAAGTAAGAATAAAGGCGTTTCCATTGGATCGCGATTGCACTTTATCGTATTAATTAACTCGACATTACAGCGTAGTCCTAGAAAATCGTATTAATCGAGGTAATCCGATGCAATTGATTCACGGCCAGCGTACTGCTGCGCATCACGCGAGTCGTTGTCTCAATTATTGAATTGCTCGTTGCGAAGTATTGTAGCGGAACCTCGGAAACGAAATTAACGATGTAATTGGGGACAGGATGCATTGTAACGATGGAAAATATTTTAGTTATAACAGCTAATTCGAAGGTTGAAGAATATCGATCGAACTGTTTGCTGGTGTTCGCCCAAGGATTCGAACATGTAGGGGTATAGTGGTTGAACAATTAGATCTGGTCATATCTGTTAATTTTTCTGTCGTTATTGCATAATTCATTGTATTCTTTGGTTTACTATATACACGTATCCCGTTTGATAAATTATATTTCTAATTTTCGTTAATAATATTAATACTTTGCATTCGAAGGTTTCATTTATTCATATTACCAGATACTCCAAGTAATTTCAGTAGAAAGAACGTGTTTTCGTATAATTGGTTAAATATATGCGTAGAATGAAGAGTCATAGCCGCATCACTCATCACCTACTCACTCACTCACTATCATCGCGCAGTGCGATACGATTTTGCTTGGTAGTGTAATATATCTTCGGCCAATACGTCGGTTTATTTTTCTGATTGTATCTTACCTGTTCGTTGCAAGAATACGTGAGATAATTATGATTTGACAGGTTAAGGACAAATTTTTAATTTATTGATTTATTAAATTTTTAATTTATTAATTATTTAATTTATTTGATATTATTAGCGGAGCCCTCGATTGCGAAGGGTTATAGTAGCGTCGAATAAAATTGAAATTGTTAATAGATCATTTTCTGATATTATATTTCAATGGATCTTCGTGGAAATTGGAATAATGTCTGATTCTATTATTTATCTTAGAAAACTTGAAAAACTAATTAATTATTCGTATCGAATTAGTAATATTCGTTTGTTTGTAAAATGTACTTGTCAAGATAGTATTATATAAAAATGCTGAATCTCGACAGGTTAATTTCTCATGTGAGTTTTCACGAAGCTTGAAAAAATAGAATTTGTAATTAGTGTTATTTGCAACAGACATTTATTTTCCCTGAAACCTATGTAGGTCACAAATATTCCTAGTAGCAATGCGTGTGAACTACATTCGCTTCTCTATGTACGTACATATGTACTCTCAAAATTTCATTAAAATCGTTCTTACGTTATTTTAAAATCCATTCTAAAATCGATTCTATGGTGACAACCAACGGTGTAACTTTATAATTCGACGAAATTTTCCAATGCATTTCAAACAGACAAATTTTTACAATCCCAATATAGAGAAGGTATAAAAATAAAATAGTTATTTTTCTTGCTCGGTTCTAGATGAGAACAATAAAAGTTGCGTGGACAGTGATTAAATTGCTTTAAGGAAAAACCTCCTATTTTTTGTTTTATATATTGACTTTTTGTTGCAATATTTTCCAAGAGCTTCGACTGGCATCGAGTCGTGTAAAATCGTAGAAAAAGGCGCTAGTATTCTTTATAGTTGCATAGCTTCCATCATCGCCTGGGTAATAGGCCTCGCTTCGTCTTTGACGCGACAATCTCGTTACCAAGACTTCGATCCTCGAGTTGCTTAATGCGATATCGACATCAGAACGATGCCTCGACGAGCAATTCATCAAAAAAGTTTTTTAAATTTTATTCGTGTAATCTCGAAAGTGACTCGATATTGACCGAGAATAATACGATGTTTCATTTATTTGTCGAAGCTTGGGTGAAAATTTTCCGCCGACAGATTTTTGATTGCAACCAACGACATTTGAAATTACTGACACGAGAAATAGAAATTTATTGTCATAACTAGCAACGTTGTAAATTGTTCGTATTTGCTTTGATACGAAGATGAATTGGAAATTATTAAAATTTAACAATTTAATAGCATTTACAATTATTCTTATTATCTCATTTAATTATATCATAATTGACAATACAGAAGTGTCACTGTTTCTGTATACCTAAATATATTATGTAGTATCGTTTGTTTTTTTACAATAACTGTGCAATTCCATCGTATTGATGCCTTTTCTACTGTAATTCTACTCCTAACTAATTACATTGAATCAACGTCAGTCATTCGCATAATAACAATTCTATTCCCTGATATTCCCAACCCGAAAGCAAATATCCTCTTCCAAATTGTTGCGTATGTATAACCATCCGATTTCTATAGTGATATATTAGCCGTACTGTATTATGTGGATTCTTCGTTGTACGAACGTAAGTAGTCAAGTGAAATTTGTGATGTTCCTTGATCTATGTACGTTACGATCAGTTTGCAACAGGCAACGGCAGTTTTCCCGAGTCGTTGCACGTTCAGCAAGAAATTAATCAGCAGTGAAGAAAAATATAAAGTTCCCCTGTATTTCTAACTTTGTACTCTGTAATGTCACGGTTTCTAATCTTTCATCCATAGTTCATACTTTAAGAAAAATTAATCAATTACATTAATTACGTTGCTTAAAATCATCGAATTTATCTAGTCGGTTAAGCGTGTAAAATCGACGAACGGAAGATTATTCAATGAGAAAACTCGACATTACCAAAATGAACGTTTGCCCATGTTGAAGTAGCATTTAAAGGATGAACGCGATACTCAGCGTCGAGTCGAAAACGTTTCGAGTTCGAGTTTCTATTCGCCTCCATATGAACCCATTGAATAATCGATACGAGTTGCTCGTTACACGGTAATTCCTTGCTTGCAAATTTGAAAGCCAGCCCCATAGGCCCTGTTAATCGGTCAGACTAGCGCAGAGACGCGTTTCATTTGCTATAATTCGATCTTCGGACGGTTTAGTTATCGTCGCATTTTGACGCTGCTTACCAGCAGATTAATCTCTAGCAAACAATTGATAGGCGTCACAAACAGACCAGTTGCTTCGTAGTTAGCGAGTCTCTGGACGTTCAAAATATGAGGATCCAGCTGATCCACCATTACAATTAATCGGATTAATTCTCACTCCCTCTCGCCAAGGGATATGTGTAATTGATTTTCTGAATCAGGGATGGCTATTCCGATAATATACAGTAAATATAAAATATAGCGAAAATACATAGTAAATCGAATTTTTCCTTTTCATTTCTTAACTTTATCTGTTCTCAAGATACATAGCTTTTGCAGTTTTCCGTAATGGGACAGAAAGCGGAACGTCTTTAGGCTACCATCTTTTTCTTTTTACAATTTAAATTCGTTTCTTCAATGTCCGTTAGAACATTTTCCAACCAATATTTTCTAAAATTTCACACGTATCCTTCCTTCGCTATAAGACGCGAGATACACGTGTACTTCAGCATCGACGTGTCTTCAACTCATCGACGCCTCTTTCTCGGCGTTTCCCATAGTCCGTTTTCCATTCTGTCCGCGTTTCAACCCCCGACCACATTTTCTGTGCAACGTGTACACACATCCAAATATGGGTTGACTGCGACACGGGAAAACTCAGCGTTAGAAACGAACGAAGAAACGCCTAACCATCGTGAAAGCGATGTGAACGCGGAAATCGGACGAGGCGAAGTTAATTTCGACTATCAGCCAGCTTTGGGCAATGAATCTCGACGATTTCCGCGAGCATATTGGACTTATCTGCTCCAGCACGCCTTACAATCACGATAACACCTTCTGTTGCACGCACGTGTACACGCAACCCCCTCGTTACCCTCGAAACGAGCGGTCAGAGATCCGTGAACAAGATTGAAATTCGTTACGGTTACGGAAGCCGTTTACGAGCCTATGGATTACGAGGGTCGTTTCGAAGAATGCAGTGAGCGATCCCATGGAACGTAATTCTTAGCCCATTAACGGGCAACGTTGCGTTAGCGAATTTCATCTGTCACCTTTTCCCCAATGAATTTGCGTTATCGAATTCTATTTGTTAACATTATCACCACGACAAGCAATTCCAAGGATGAGCTTCGCGTTTACCCCGTCTCTACTTTTTCTATCTGGATTCTACAATTTCATGAGTTTCAAAGGATGTGGATAAAACGGCATTATGAGAAACTGTTGGTTGATTCTTCATGGGTTAACGTAGTTTTGAAGAAATTCTTCCAGGAACCGGGAAGAATATTAAACATTGAAATCGGATACAGTACCAATTCTGAGAACTTTGAAAATGACACGGTACCACAATGTCGCTATAGAGACCAATATAATGTTACTCTAGAGGCTTTCACTGCTCGAATTGTCACAATTATTTTTTATACTTCCGATCCTTGATCATGCCAAAACGTTATTTTTAAAAAATAAAATATATAATAGAAGTGTGTATAGAACTGTTGAAAGGGTCCGTGTAACAGACTTTCGTCGATGATCTATACAACTAAAATTCTTAATATTAAATTCAATTCTTAGAATATTCAAATCTATCTATAGTTTGATCGAATCTTCGATTATAAATCGACGTAAAATTTTTGGATACTACAAGCGTAGCCATCGTTCAGTATCTCGTAAACGTCTGATGAAGAAGTACATGTTACAAGGCTTATACGTCAAATCTATAGAACACCTGAATATAACTGACTTCCCAATATTTCAATATTCCAGGTCCCACAGCTATATCGGATGTCGATTAATACGAAACATGAGAAGTCAATCAATCGATATGTTCAATGGCACGTAATCTTGATAAAAGCTGTACAAACTTGCAGTCCTTTCCTTGTTTATAACGGGAAATTGAATACTTTGTAATTAAATTGTAGAAACAGAAGCAATAAAATGTTGCGTGGCCTGTCGCAATAACGTAACGAATCGATATAATGGTTGCCACAGATTAATTAATTAATATCAATCCCGCGATCCTCCATCGCAGCTGTCTTTATTTCCGCGTAGTTTGTATCGAATTCGTCGCGTTTCATCGTGAGAAATCTTCAGCCGTTCCAAAAGTTTCGTAAAGATTAATCCTTCATAATTGAAGAGCGGAAGTAGATAAAGTTGCCAGTATCGAAACTAAAGTTTTCTGGGAAACGACTGTTTATGAGAAATTGTTTGTTTATGGGAATGTTATTTATTAGAAAAATATAACGATACTTATTTATTACGCATATTATAATACTTTATATAATTTTACGATATCTCTATTCTATCGTTTCAAAGATCTGTTAATTAACGATAAAAAAAATATCTTCTTTATATCTTAAGAGAAGATATGTAAGTCCATTATGTAGTTTGCTTAAGAAGGTCAGTAGAGATTTTCTTATCTGATGGGATAATTGAGGCAGATTTATCTACGCACATGTTCAAGCACGATGGAGGGAGTTTGCTGGCACATGGTGCACACAGTCTAATTTAGGGAACTAATCGTATAACATACATCATACACAACCTATATCACGTATGAAACGTTAAAAACTGTACGAATTATTATGATTACACTTCCCTTCATATTTAGTGATATTAACCTTCATACAAACAACCTCTTCAAGCAAAAACAAAATTCTTTTTCGAAAATGGCACTTCCAATTCTTCTTATTCTCACTATTTAATTGCTAGCCGTATCAAGTAACAACGAAAAAAATAATAATATCTAAACGTTAAGCAGGTCCATATTTTGGGGGATACAATTAAAAAAGTAAATCGTCGGTGGAATATTGTTTCACCTATCAAGAATTTTGGAAGATATAATTAGAAAGGTACAACCTGGGTAGAAAATTGTACTCCTTATCGAGCATTTTTGAAAATATAATTGAGAAAGTGGAATCTGGATAGAAAATTGTTTTACCTACGAAGCATCATAAAAAGTAAGTTTAATAAAACTATACCTTGGATATTTCATATATTTCTTCATATTATACGCATTCGTTAAAATTTTACACTCCCAAACATCCTGCTATACTTGCACAAAAAAGCGCAGTCTAGTAATATCCCCCTCACTGCTCCTCGCATTTTCTTTCTAATCATCTCTCGTTCGCTTTTCCTGATATTATTCTCAGCGTAAGTTCAGAGTGACGGTTTTTAAACTCAGGAACGCGCGGCTGTTCGTTAAATGAAATATCAAACGTAAGAATTGCCGCAGTCTTAACGCGAGATAATTCATTTCGTGGCACAGAGCGCACGTCGTTGAATATTAATTCATATCTCATATAAGTTGCGAATAAAAAAAGCAGATAAAAGAGGACAAAAATCCGATAATTACCGCGAATCTTTACGCAATTTCAAGAAATACAAAAGAAATTTGTTTGTAAGCATGCTACTAAGTATTATTAGAAGTACTGTACTTTCGATATTTTACATATTCTTGCATATTTTCTACATTTTCCTGTATTTTTGTATCCTTAAACTTTCCGTAAACGCGTAAACGTCTGCGCTCTGACAATGACAAGGAAGATTCTACTGATAAAAATAAAGCATCGAATTTCACCGAACTCTCAGAAATGTAATTCTCAGATCACATAAATTAAAAAGAAAGAACAAAAGAAAATACAAATATATATATATATATATATATGTATGTATATATATAGTATGTATATAGTATGTAGATATATGTATGTATATAGTATGTATATATATATATATATATATATATATATATACATACGTAGCCACAAATCAATTTGGATCACGACAGATAAAATAGGTAGCAATAATGTCTCCACGAACATTATCATAATTTATTGGAATTTACATAAAAGTCAAAGAATGCTACTGTTTCAATGACACGGCGTTTTGTACAGTTAGATAAATATGAATTGTGTGTTTGAACAAGTGTTCGGTCGTGTTTCACGCGACGAAAAAGGAAATCACAAGACAAGGTGTCGCCTCGTTGGAAGCAACAAATCGCAATACGAGGGTGGAAATTGGGTGACACCGGGAGGATTACGAGGGATGAGAAATCTGTCGAGAGCGTGAAAGGCTCGCGGTCACCGGGTTTCTCCAGTTCTGTCGCTTTTAACGCCGAGTTCTACCGCTTCGAGGATAGAAGCTGCGAAATATCGAGGCCATTGTCCAAAGATTTTCAAGAATATCCGATGCAACGTCTTGAAATTTACGAGAGCAAGTCTGATAAATTCTTATCTCTGGTACATTCGTGGCCAATTTTTTAATACCCTCGTAACTTGTAACGACAAATAAAAATATTGGTACAGGCCAATTTTTTTTGGATAAAATCTTGTGTGAATTTACAAAAAATACGATTCTTCGTTTAATTTTTTCCCCTTATTGTCTTTACATATTTGGAGTTTAAACGCGTTATAAGTACGTTTTTTTTTTAACATGATTACGTAGAATTCTTATTCTGAATAAATTATTTGTTTCCGCTTCATAACTGTTTCTAAATTACAGTGCATTTAATCTTGAAATGCACAGTAACATTTTATACTTTTTACGTTCTAAGGAATTTTCAGGATCGGTTAAAAATTAAATTACAGTAATGGTAATACTCAATATTAATGTCAGACGTGGATACTTCACTGTTTTGTATAATAATTTGTTATCTTGGCATCGATCAAGGTATTTAATATATAAAGCATACAGATTAATAAGAATTTTAATTAATCCTTCTTCTATAGTATTCACCGTTCTTTTCAAGCTCGTACCATTTCAAATAGACTTTCGAATAGATTTCAAAGATTTGTCTGTTCAAATAAAACGCGATCTTTTTTATTTCCCTATCAGTCGTCCCGTTACTGTTCCGTAGTTTCCAACAGATTACAGATTCGTTTAAAAAACATTTGTAACGAAAAACAAACCCACTCGCAGAAATGTTATTCAATATCGCATTTATAACTTTCATAGACATCCTCCTCTCGTTGCTATCATTGTAAACAGATTGAAACTTCGTTTGCAAACACTCGCGATTAAAAAAAAAAAAGAAAAGAAGAATTAATCTTAAACAATTTTATCTTGTGTTCCATTTATAATTTTCATAATTGTCTTCCCGACGTTGTATCATTTTAAATGGCTTTTTTCTATCCATCTATGTTGCAGCGAGATCAACGGTCCTAATTACTAAATTGCACGATGTGTTCATACAAATTCACTTTTTATGAACGCGATGAAACGAAATGAAACCTAAGTAGAGATTTGTTTTCTCATCAAGTATAACGAGTTTTATACTTTGGATAGATTGCCTCGTTGTGAGAAGGTCTTAATCGTTTATAATTGCGATTAAGTAATTGCAATAAGTCATATTTTTAAGAAACGTTCTCACATGCTGTCACACACTCTAATTAGAAAAGGATCATGAAACATTCGGTTTATGATATTATTTGTTTGTAAATCTTCCTGCTTCCGGAAACTTTTTTAAATATGAAAATATTTATATACAAAATTAAATATTTTTTTCAATATCAACACTTCTTGCATTTATGTTGTCCTAGTCAGAATTATATTATTTCGTGTATCCTGTTGCTTTTTATATGATAGTCCTCCCGTTGGCCGCGGCTTCGTTATCAAGCCTGAGGCCCTCGTCACTAGTGTAACTATCGACAATAAAGGTACCCCACGCGCGACCGGACGATGGAGAACTTCAACGCAGAACCGCTACCACCCGCGAGCCCTCCCCGGGAGGGCGCCTCGAGCTCGGACTCGGATATTCAGACTCGACATATATATTATTATATATATTATATATACTATTATATCTATATAATATATGTATTTATATCTATAAATATATGTATAAATATATCTATTTAAAAAAATAAAGTTGACCTTCATATATCGCCAATAATATCGCGTGCGTAAAAAGAAACTAATTACATTTAATTCTTTTTTTACATTTATTTATTTTTTATTATTATTTTTTTCACAACTAATTACATTTAATTATTACATTTACATACATTTAACTATTATTACATACATTTACATACATTTAATTATTATTTTTTTCATAATTATATCTCGTTTGAAATATTTTTCGACATAATTAATTGTTTCAAAAACACATATTCCAGCCTTCTAAATGATTTATTTTGCGTATTATACGAATTATTCCATCTATAAATAAATTGTTCTCTATACACACAAACACGCACACAGTCTGTTAATTACACGAGTTAATTGTAACATTTTTCTCGATAAGTTGACAGAGCAAGAAAAATGAGCGACGAACATACCTACAAACTAATCTACTTCAATGCCCGTGGTCGTGCCGAACATATACGGTATATATTTGCATATGCTGGCATCGAGTATACCGACGAGAGGATCCCCGAAGAACTCTGGCCTGAATACAAGGATTGTAAGCGTGAAGAATCGATTTTTACTTTCATCGTTCAACTCTCAGATATCTACCATTTACTCAAACTTTTCTGTATATAAATCTTTCGTTTCACGTGCAGGCTAAACTTACTTAAAGTAAAATTTCATACGGAATAAAGTCGAACTTTTCATTAAGTTTTGCTTCCGTAATATCGTGTTTATCGAATACCAACTTAATTCACTTACGATTCTCGAATTTTTGTGTTGCAATCTTTATTGTTTTCAATGAATCGAAGCATTTCGAATATTTTGAGAAAACCGTAAATAGGTGACTTAAAATAGGAATACAAAAATACTTCTACGTTTCTCGTTAATTTAAAAACTTTTTAGGACTTGTCGGAAAAAAAGAATAAAAAATTGAAATCAGTTCGGAAATGAACAAGAACACAGCTAAAAAGTCGAAAGAACAAAGCAGACATAAAATTCGATCTTCCGTTGCGACATTTCTATCGTAAATATTATAATAAAAGTTTTACGCAGCATAGTCTTCGATATAATCTTATATGTCGCTTGCAGATAGAGAAACCAAAAATCAACGTAAATCTGTAAATCAATCCTGTCGGTGTAAAACACAAAATTACGTTCGCAAGAGACATTCGATTTATATTCCTTGCATTTCAATTTTCATTACAAGAACCGTGTACATTTTCTAATATTTTTTCCGTGTCTGGTATTATCTTTTATCCTTGATTTTAAAAACTTTAGGTTCTTCCCAACAGTCAAAAACACGCGATACCATGTCCATCGTAATCGTAAGAAAAGAAAAAAAGGAGAAAGAAGACATTTCTGTATTTCTTTACTAGGCCATGTTGATTAAAACCGAAATGATTTCGATTCATCTATTCACAAGAACGCAACGGCCTCGGAAGCTGTGTTGTGATTTCCTATCGATCGTTTCCCTCTACACAGTGTTCATATGAGCCATGTTTGTTCTTAGCAATGCCTTATAAAAAACTGCCTGTGCTGGAGATAGACGGGAAACCGGTAGCGCAGAGTAACGCTGTGGCGCGATACTTGGCGAGGAAGTACGATCTAATGGGAAAGGACGAATGGGATGCGATGATATGCGACGAGCTCGTCGATACTCTTGGAGATTTGAAGCAAGGTGAGTAACTGATGAGATGACTTTGCATTTGTCTCACCACAGAGACAGACGTTCAAGAATTCATTGTGAAAAGACGAGTACAAACAAGATACGTATGTAGTATCGTGGACGAAAGGCCTGGGAAATATCGGGCGAACTATGAACAGTGTCGCGAGAGCCGAGGCGCCGTCGGGCCCATCAATGTGTCATCGGTCTTTTCAAGTGCATAGTTTCGTGGAAAAGACCTACGTGACCCTGGCTACGAGCGTCTGCAGAACACGTGTGCGGTGGGCCTAGGAAAAGGACAACAGAATGCGACAACGGCCAGAAAGGGGCAGTCGAGAAACAGAGTGCGAGTCGAGGAGCAGAGTGTGCGAGTCGAGGAGCAGAGTGCGAGCGGAGGAGCCGAGTGCGAGTTGAGCGGAGACGGAGGTTGCGAGTGGCGTTGCCGATAGAGTGTGGATTGCGCTGTTTTCTGTACGTTTGGTGTGAATAGTTCAAGTTAAGCTACAACCGTCTTTTCTGTCTAATTAACATCTCTATTGTCCACTTTTTGTAAACATATTACATCACGATATTACATATTTTTGGGGGCTCGTCCGGGATTGGACAAGACAGAAAACGAAACGGTTTAACAGAGCTATTCGAGCTAGTTGTGAATTTACCGGTACGCGGTGCGGTAAAAGACGATATCGTTGACTGTTTAAGTTTGTGTAGTGTGAAAAATGGCAAACGTCGGGGACGAACGATTGTCGGGTGAAGAGGGTTCGACGCTGGAGGAGCTGAGGAGTAAGCTCGCGCGAATGAACCTCCCTATATCGGGTGCGAGGTCAGTGCTGATTGCAAGGCTGAATCGGGCGTGTAGGGCTGGACAATCGTATCCTAAGGGATCGACGGGCGGTGAAGAGCTAACCGGTCAACGAGATTTAGGAAACGTACAGAGAGCTGAGCGTGATTGTAACGAAGATGAAGATGTTGAGAAAATGAATACGAAGGAGTTGAAGGAGCGCCTCGCTAGTTTGGGTTTAAAAACGACGGGCAGAAAAGTAGAATTACGCGCACGGCTACAAGCGGCCATGGATGGTAACGACATATCGTCGGAAGAAGAAAGCGACGACGAAAGTGAGGATGAAGATGACAGAAAAAACGCCAGAGGATACAAGAGAGGTACGCGAAGGGTGTATCAGGACCGTGACGAATGTTGTCGAAGGGCATGTGTTGGTTCGACACTGAGTTTTAGAGACGTCGAAGATGCATTAGAGTCGTTTAGTGGCGACAAAGGTGAAAATGTCGAACGATGGTTCGAGTCGTTCGAGGAAGTCGCTGATACGTGCATGAGGTCGGATGGGCAGAAGGCAGTCTACGCGAGGAAGCTGCTGAAGGGATCAGCGAAAATATTTGCGAGCTTCGAGTGTCATGCCAGGACTTGGCATGAGTTGAAGAGGGGGCTAGTGAAAGAATTTTCGAGAAAAGTCAACAGTAGGCAAGTTCATCAAAAACTTGAAGAAACAAAAAAGGAGAGTGATGAAGCATGTTTGGCTTACATGTACCGCATGCTCGAAATAGCCAGCCATGTGGACATGGAGGAGGAAGCAAAGGTGGAATACATAGTAGATGGAATAATCGACGACGAGAACAATAAGGCTGTATTGTACGGCGCTACGTCAATCAAAGGGTTGAGGAAGAGGTTAGTGATGTACGAAGAGCAGAAGAGGCGCAGAGCAAAGTCGATTGTGAAGCCGGCTAAAACCCAGAAGAACGGGAAGCCCAGTCAATCTGTAGATGCAATGAAGAAAAGAAGATGCTTCATTTGCGGTAGTGAGGATCATCTAAGTGTTAAGTGTCCGGAGAGGGGAGAAGGTGTTAGGTGTTTCAAATGCAACGAGCTTGGACATGTGGCGGCGAATTGTACAGCGCGACAAGTAAAGACTTACGTAATCTCAAGACCGGAGAGGAAAAAGTACGTGAAGGACGTGTCGATAGATGGCTGCAGGTTTGTCTCGTTAGTGGATACAGGTAGTGACCTTACGTTCATACGAGCGGATGAGTATGTGAGGTTAGGATCACCACCTCTGGGAAACTGCAAACTTAAGTTTGATGGTTTTGGTTCCGCTGGCAATAGTACCTGGGGCGAGTTCACAAGGGTAATGACGGTCGACGGGTACGACTTTACTGTCACTCTGCATGTTGTCTCGAATAAGGTAATGACAAGACACAGTCTACTCTTAGGTACCGACTTTTTAGACCAGGTAGAGTTGCGAGTCAAACGGGGCAAGGTGACATTTTTACGACTCGACGATCAGACCGACGGTCACGAGGACGCGCCGGATGTACTGAGGGTAAACGCGATAGAACAATCCGACGAGATCGACTTGTCACATGTACGAGAATCTCATTACCGTGAAGCCATTCGGGATATTATTAAAGGGTATAGGCCGGAGAAGAAGAAAGACGTCGGGATAACCGCGAAAATAGTTCTGAAAAGCGACAAACCGGTAGCGCGAAGACCGCGAAGACTGGCGCCGTCGGAAAGAAAGGAAGTAGATGATCTGATGGAAGCGTGGATAAACGAGGGTGTCATCAAATCGTCAGACTTGGAGTATGCGAGTCCGATAGGTGTAGTTAGAAAGAAAGATTTGTGTGTGCGTGTGGCTAGATGGGCCTTGTTACTAGGCGAGATTAAGTATCAGGTGTGTCATCGGCCGGGGAAAAGTATGCAGCATGTAGATGCTCCGAATAGGAACCCCCTGCCGAGCACTATGTATGTAACGGAGAGTGAAGACGGGCTGATTGCACGGTTGAGAAGGGCACAGAACAAGGACATCGAAGTCCGTAGGATTTTGGACGCCGCAACGTGCAGTCAGGCCGATGGGCAGGTAGTAAGGAACAATATTTTGTGTAAGGAGTGTGAGGACGATGTGCTAATAGTAGTATCGAAGGCGATGCGGGCTCAGGTAGTCAGGCAAGCGCACAAGCGTGGGCATTTCGAGGTTACCAAAACAGAAGCTATGGTCAAGAAGGACTTCTGGTTCAAGGGGTTACGCGAAAAGGTCGAACACGTGGTATCCAACCGCCTTGACTGTAGCCTAACCGAGCGAAACATAGGTAAGCTAGAAGGGAACCTGCGAAATTACAAGAAAAGAAGAAAGCGTGTGAAGCAGTACCGAAGGAAGGACCCGCACACACCTCGATTTTATGAAGCCTTGGGTCCTGAACGCCGAAGTGACGCATCTGATGACAGCGAGATAAAAGGCAACATCTGAGGGCAGATGTTATTGCAGGATGGCCGAATGTAGTATCGTGGACGAAAGACCTGGGAAATATCGGGCGAACTATGAACAGTGTCGCGAGAGCCGAGGCGCCGTCGGGCCCATCAATGTGTCATCGGTCTTTTCAAGTGCATAGTTTCGTGGAAAAGACCTACGTGACCCTGGCTACGAGCGTCTGCAGAACACGTGTGCGGTGTGCCTAGGAAAAGGACAACAGAATGCGACAACGGCCAGAAAGGGGCAGTCGAGAAACAGAGTGCGAGTCGAGGAGCAGAGTGCGAGCGGAGGAGCCGAGTGCGAGTTGAGCGGAGACGGAGGTTGCGAGTGGCGTTGCCGATAGAGTGTGGATTGCGCTGTTTTCTGTACGTTTGGTGTGAATAGTTCAAGCTAAGCCACAACCGTCTTTTCTGTCTGATTAACATCTCTATTGTCCACTTTTTGTAAACATATTACATCACGATATTACACGTATGTCTTTCCGTTAAGCGAATGTTACAGTTTGTTTGCAAAAGTCAGTTTTTAGATTATAGAATCGTAGATAGAATTTAGAGGATAGAAACTTTTAGTAGTCACTTTTAGTTTAGTAAAGTCTTATCGACAATAAGCAGACTACGTTATGATACAACGATTCCAACTGAAGATTTCTATCGACATCACGAATTCGATGGCTTCCAAATTTTCTTCTCTGCAATCTCAGACGCTCAACTCGAAAGAATCTTTTAGATCCCCCGACAAACACTCGACTCAGGTTATCTATTATCGTAATCTTCCTACGGGATTTTTTTTAACTGCGTTGCGTTAACGAATAACGGGATAACATCACGTTTCTCTCAACGCCTTTCAACGTTCTACAACTTTTATTCTTTGCAAATCCCTGTCTCTATATGATAAACGCTGGTTATCCGCGGAAGGAGCGAGGACAACAAAGTGTTACTCAATGATCAAAGACAGGAAGATCCTGGTACGCGATAACGTTAGTAATTTCCAATTACGATATGTGTGATTACGTAACATCTGCTGTCTGCATAATGCGTTAACGATCCGCGCGTTGATCGCATAAATATAAATCGAAGGGAATGGAATCGCTCGAAACTCATGCAACTATCCGCAGGTGTTTAAAATCGTGTTTTTACACCGCCAACGTAACGTCACGCCAGTCGAATCGAAAAATTATTACTAGACAGAGAAGGTGAACAAAAAACGAGGTAAATAGGCTACCGATTGAATAATATCATAACGATCGTATCTCTGGTTTTTGCTCGTCTTTTATATTTGTTTCAAATGTATAAAATATAATCGTATCGATATCGTCCACGATTAAAGCCATCCATCCGCCATCGACGAGGAACGAACGATTATATTTTATCATTTATGCGAATCCTTCTCTTCTCTTCTTTCTCTATTTACGCCCCTCGCCTTGCTTCGTACCGCCGATGATTCACAATTCGATGCACCTGAACAGCTGGAACGTCGCAGATTTTTCCGTACGATAACAAACGCGTTTTTGATGGCCTGCTTTAAACCGTGACGATCGCCATGACGTGCATCAATTGTCGAATGATGTAGTGCGACGATACTCCTACGCAACTTTTTTTTACGCTGTTTTTTCCTCCATTTTTTCTTCCTGTGTGTTATCACATGATCACGAGATACCTGTATAGAAGATGCAAAGAGTCTGTGAAGAATTTACAGATATTTAAGATTATCATAATGATTAAGCAAAAGCTAAGACGCAAAATATTGCTCAAGATGTAATTATGTAATATTTACTCAATTTCTAGAAGACTGTTTATATCTTGTTGTTATTCTTGATATGGAGATAAATATAGTATACTTTATTAAGACCTAGATAAAAGACTTTTTTCTCGTTTCTCTTCTCTTACTTAATCACTAAGAGTTATACAACGTTTATTCGATAATTCTGCTTCTCCTGACCTTTCCACAAATGGTTGTTTATATCTCGACATTCTTGGTACTTTTAATCAAATTTTAATAACAGTACTTTACTCGTCAGAAGTAAATAAAAAAGCTCTAAGTAGAAGCAAGGATTTACTTACCTTTCCTTTCTCGAATCTCAGTTAGCAATGTTGTTCCTCTTGAAAGATTCTCCAAGTTTCCAAGACAATTTCCACGCTGGTAACATTGTATATATTTCAAGTATCGTGAACCACAGGAACTTGTTGAGGCAATATTGAAGAAAGCAAAGAGAATGAAGAAATTGTAGGTACTATGAGAGGCTACTCCTTCTTTCACAACTTATTTTCTCTTCGTTTGGGGGGAAAAACACAAATGAACGTAACGGTTGGTTTCATATACGTTTCAGAAATCTGCTACTATCGCATGGTGGAGAATCCTGAAAAGAAGGAAGCGAGGAAGAATCAACTTTTGAACGAAACAATACCATTTTACTTGACTAAATTCGACCAGATTATTGGCAAAAATAAAGGATATATCATTCCTTCTACCGTAAGATTTTTTATCCAAATTTAATGTTAAAATTTTTAGTCTTTGTGCAAACTGGGCCATGTTGTCCATAAAAAATTATTGAAACTTTGTTGCGACAAGACAGCTTTAATTGTTGAGAGCAGAGTGTATCTTTAAAATTCACTCCTGTTAGTTTATGTACAAATGAATTTGCCAAGATTTTCAGCTTTTAGATAATTATTCATGTATCTTCCTCATCAAGTTTGATAGAAATTATTACTATCGTAATCAAAGCAAAGATTAAGATATGTAAAATCATTTCTCTGGATATGACACTCTTGTTTAATGAGTGATAAATGATACCATTCGAAATATCATATTTATATAATATATAATGATACTTACAAGTGTAATCACTTAAGTACAGATATCTGAATTTTTCTCACTGTCACTGACATAGATACGTATTATCGTTCCTTAGATTACTTGACCAGTTTATTTCTTTCATCACTGTGTTATTATATAATAATAATAAATAGTCACATTAAATTAATTTAGTATGATTATGTTGTTTAATAATACGTGTTTCATTGCAAAATATTTAGCGATTGAAGGGCTCATAGGAAACATGAAAGTGAAAGAATACTAGAATCTAGAGTTTACGATTTCAATTTCTTTAACGAGATATTTATCATATTACACAATTCCTGTAAATGTATTTGTAATTATATCGCCGAAGAATTGTATTTAATTAAGCTATGAAATTGTGGAATCGTGAGAAGGATTATTTTTATAGAACTGTCTAATTTCCATTCGACATTGATTCAGGATACACATTACTCTTTTTTACATAATACCAGTTTTGTCATTTTTAATTAACAAATACCTCCAAAGGTTGAAGTTTCTAAAATTATCCATTAAATTCTGACAATAAAATAAAAATCCAAATTCTTCCTAAAAAGCTAGTGATCTTTAGTTAAGAGTTCGATTTTTCACATTTTTCAAGGTAAATTAAAAAAATTGTTTAATAGAGGAGGTACAAAATAAATGTATACAAACCTTTTTTCAGACGACATGGGCGGACTTCGTATTTACAGCGGCCCTTGAAAATTACGAGTATATGTTTGGGGCATCAGCTTTAGATAAATATCCAGCTCTTCGAGCATTGAAGAGAAGGATTCATAGTATACCGGCCATTTCTGATTGGCTGATTAGGCGCCCATTCACCAACAGTTAAAAAGCTAAAAATGTGTGGAAAAAAGATGACCAGTACACCAGTATATATATATATGTACGCTGGCATCGCTATGTTGGTAAATGTTCGATGTTATACGTGTCGTAAAATGTAACAGTTCTATTTAAAAAAAAAAATTTCGTTTCTATGAGTACGTTAAAAGTTTAACTATAAAAAGTCTCATCTGAGCTGTGCTCCTTTATGGAAGGTATTATTGTGTTTGAAAGAACACAATATATAATAAATGTATGTATGTTGTATAATAAATGTATGTTCTTTCGAAAAAAGTTCGAAAATTTTCTTTCTTTTATTCGTACTTAACTTTTTAATAAAATGCACGATTAATTCTTGTGTCTCGTTTAAACAGCTTTTGGTCTATCGTTATTTCGAATTATTTGAACATCGTGTGAATTTACTATTTAATTTTACAATATCATTTACTATATAATTTTACAATTATAATTTTACAATATCAATAATTTACAATAAGTGAGGGAAAAATCATTGAATGTTATATCTAGATGTCTATATACTATTTTAAACAATACTTAACTCGAGATACTCGTTTCGTCTCTTCATGATACTTACTGGCAATACCGAGTACAAATATGATGTTCTTTGAAAATAAAAAATGGATTTGAAAACGTTAATGCACGTAAATTAAATTTGGTTTGGACATATATGACACAATTTGTATGGACAATGAAGAGTACGAATCTACGAATTTCGAGGTAAAAGTATTGATATATGTATCGATATTTCTGGTCGTTACAATATCTCTAATCAATACAAAGTTCTAACTGAATGTTAGAATGTTAAACGTTAAAACGTTTAAAACGTTAAAATGTAATAATAAAGTATAAAGTATAATAAAGTATAAAGTATAATTTCGTCTGTGGTATAATCTTTCTATTCCATTTTGTTACGTCGCACCGCGAGCAATATGGCAACCAGATGTCACCGGATACTCGCAGCGTATCCTCCATAGTTTCAAGTACCTTCCATAAATCTCATAGATTTCCTAGAAAAGGTCCTTCAAACCAAACAAACGTCTGTTTCCGAAGAATTTCTAAAGACTATTGTCTACCCCGACTGGACAAGGGAAAGTTAGTTTTTCTCACGTATGCTGCAACTTTCCTCCCACTAACCACTTTCTCTCGAGGGTGGTTAAGACCCTTCGTTAACCAATTAACAACGAAGCCACTTCCTTCACTCTCCTAACTAAAATCGTCACCTACAAATCCAATGGTCCCGTGCGCTAGACACACCCATCCTTAGCTTTCCTCCGAGACAGCATCGTCTCCCAAGACAGTTCTGATTTCACATCCTTCGAACGGTCAATATCCTTCCACCGGGTAGGACACACCCACAGATCAGTCACTCATTCATCTCGTACATATTCTCAACGCGAGAATTGATTGTAATTTCAACAAATAAATAAAAAAAAAAAATCTCGTACATACGCACCAGCGTAACTGCCTTCGTTATAAGTTGTTGGAATAAACGGTGAAATATAACTTACTATACTGTGTCATATTCATTTAACCACCTCTTATCTTAACCGAAACAGGGGAACGACTACTTCGCGGCGTCGATTCACCGAATCGTAGCGAGAATTTACGCCTCTCGCTGCTGCGACTGCGTCTCTCCGCGAACGGTCGTAACACATTGATCGACAGAAGTACTAAACTCTAATAACATAAATTTATATATTTTCTATTTCCCAGCCACCAGTTTTATGGATTTTTCTATCTTCTGTACTACTTTTATCCCTTTTATTTTTTCTTACATGAGATTATTGTAAATTTAATATCATTTGTTCGCAATATTTGTTATTTATCTTTCCTTGAATTTGAAATTTCGCGCTTCAATGTTGTGTGTTGTTCGACGTTTTATCGAACGATGTTTATCGAACTAGTTTATGAATACATACATAATCATTAAAGAATCTATAAACCTTACTAGTTTGTTTTTACTAAGTTTTGTTACAGAAAACATGTTCTCATAAGTTTTCAACTTTAATTTATGGAAATTTATTAACCTTAAACTATAAAATCATTCAATGAGTCTTTCCGGATGTTTTTATGTAGTCATAATTTCACATATCAGCACAGCTCCACCAATAGGATAAGAGTTACATGGAAGCAACAGAGGGGAAGAAGAACATATAGAGATCTAAAGGTTATTTTTGTCTCATTCAAGTTTCTGTTAACCGGCTTGGAAATTTCCTGTGCTTGTTTCGACTTTGAAATCTTAAAAAAAAAAATTGTAAGTAAATAGTATATATATAGTATATATATCCTAAATCAAAGTTTCTCTTTATAAATAATAAACCGTTTAAAAACTATATTTTGTATGTTTTTTCCTTATTCATAATTAAATAATAAATATGAAATACTTCTACAGAAAGCCGACATCCTTCAATTAACCGAATTAGCAGATGATTTAAAAATTAGTAGTTGAAAGAAATAAATGTTATTACATGTTCATAATTGATCGATAAATTTAAGTATACAATTAGAAAATGTTTCTTCTTTATTGATAACTAAATAATACAGATAAGATACAAGATACTTGTACGAAAAGTCGGCGCGTCGTTCAATTAACGGAACAGCAGAGGATTTGAAAATTAGTAGTTGAAAGAAATAAATGTTATCATATGTTCATAATTGATCGATAAATTTAAGTATGCAAGTAGAAAATGTTTCTTAAGTTTGGAAGAATATATAATCATGCTGAATGTTTTGTAGTTACGAAAGTTGTCTACAAACATACATTGTACATACGACTAGTAATGGTACTAAATTACTGTTAGAGGGTCTTGGGTGTATAGAACCATATGGTTAAATTAATACTAGAGATAACGAATCGTGCGAATGTAATTAATATTTTGAAATGCGTTGTTTGCATTAATTGATAGTTTTCTTATAAACTTTTTTATAAACAATTTCATTGCTATAGAAAAAAGATAAATGCCGGTAATATGTCTATCCTACTTAAATAGAAAGTGCAATATTTTGTTATAATATTTGGCGCAAGTTTATACATTATTACATCCAAAAATAATATTCTTTTTATATCTAAGCTATATTAAAATATAAAGATACAAATAGCTATGCGAGTAGTTAGTAGTTGATGCTTTTTACTTAAATTGTCTTATACTTCATAATTTGTAATAATATAATTCTTGTCATCAATGATTCTTTGTTTTTACTTTGTATATATTATACTTCCAGGAAGATGCCGCTCTATAAATTGACTTACTTCCCAGTTACGGCATTGGCAGAACCAATCCGTTCTTCTTCAGCTATGCTAGTATTCCATTTGAAGATGAACGTATCAAAAAGGACGTCTGGCCAGAAATAAAGCCCTGTAAGCTTAAAATTTAAAGAAATTCTGTTTCTTAAATCTCATCTTTCCTAATTTAACTAAAGTAGCTAAATAAAGTAGAACACAATTATGCAGAGTATAACAGAGATTATTGTTTACTCTCCATTGCTCTATAAGATATGTGGGAGAACAATAGGTATTGTTAAGGAGACAATGCCCTTTGTTTGCTGATAAATTATCAATAAATTAAATTATATCTTTCCAAAACAGATAACAGGAAGCTAGATATTTAAGAAGCATCATAATCTGTTTGTTCGATAGAATCTTTGATTCTATTAGTTGTATGTTTTTAGTGACTCCTTATGGCCAGCTTCCTATGCTCGTAGCTGATAGAAGGAAGGATGGTCAGTCTACAGCTATTTGCCGTTACTTAGCCAAACAATATGACTTAGCTGGAAAGACTGACTGGGCAAATCTTCATATTGATGCCACTGTTGATACTATTCATGATATTCGTCATAGTGAGTATCCAGTGCTGTTTTGCATAAATCTTATGAGAATCTTGATAACAGATAGTACATATCTGTTCAGGTATTTATTAGTTGAAATCCGATTTAATATTTGATTTAATCGAACGATACACGTATGTCAACAATACAAGACAAAGGATTAAAAAGGATTGTAATTCTATCTTCAGTATCATTTAAATTTCGCACAACACTGTATTCAAATTAGTATAACATTAGCGAATAGTATTTAACTGAAAACAAATTTTCAGAAATTGCCGCCTTCCACTATGAGGAGGACGAGAAGGTCAAAGCTGCAAAACGCAAGGCTGCTGAAGAGACGCTGCTGTTCATTTTAGAACGTTTGGACCAGCAAGTGAAGGAAAATGACGGCTACTTCTACGATGGTACTCTCTCTTGGGCTGATTTAACATTCGTTGCTCTGCTCGATTATTTGAACTTTATGTACAAGTCTGATCTGATCGAGAATTACGAGAATCTGAAGCTGCTGGAGAAAAAGGTCCTCCTCCTGCCCAAGATCAAAAACTGGATTGAGAGACGCCCAGTTAGCGAATTTTAAACTTCACGATTGCTTATGGTTTTATAAGCGTTTAAAGATTGCGGTCTTAGTGTGTTGAGAGAATGAAGAACGAATCGTGTTGATGGAAGTTTGTATGGAATATACTGATTGCTTTTAACATTCATTAGTTCCAGTTATTACCGATATTTTTGTCATTTAGTTAGGGTTTTCCCTTTAGATTACGTTGTGATAGAGAACTATTATTTGTGTATCCCTGTTAGAATTTAATCTTGGAATTAGGATTAATATTCTGTGGAAGACACAATGTTTATGTTGAAATAATATAATGTGATATTTATTAAACAATTATTTCGAGAGTTATAAATGTGCGTTCTGGAATGTAGACAGTTGGCTAGTTATTCACAGACTGACTGCCTTAGTGACCTGTGGCGCTTGTAAAGATTTTGAACCCCCACTCTCTATAATGAGTGTGACCTGAGTAGATGCCTGTGTAACGTCACGTGCCACGGAACCTTCTAGCAGCTTCTCGATACAAAGCGCTACGCTGTCAAGGCGCGACACCGACGTGCCCAATGTTCCATCCATATCCTTATGTTTCTTCCGCCGAGTTCTCGGAAGAGCATGCACGCGCCAGCCGCCGCGGTACATCTAACGAACGTACGCTAGTGGGGATGGCGCTGGGCAACGAATGGAAGAATCTGTACGATCAAACACTCTATCCGCATGCGACTGATATCGTTGTATTCCAACAATTCCTACAGAAACATACGAACTATATAAACTGTTGACACGATGTTGTGCTTTTGTATTATAGAGATAATAATAAAACCATCAAACAATCATTAATTATGTTTTTTATTATATTCATTAAGAATTGAAGATTACCTCCTTGGTGATCTTGATAATATCGTATTTTACAAATGTTGAACAAAAAAAATGTATGATTATTTTATTCAATACGTTATGAGGGTTGCTTTAAAAAAAATACGAGTTACATATTTCTTTGAAAAAAGTATGATTTTTGTCGATACAATAATGTTCTTCTGTTATCGCTTTAAAGTTGAGTACTTCGTTGATTACACGAGAGAACTCGCCTACAGCAAATAAGATACGACCGTGTGTAAAGTAATTAATCTGTTTGCTCGTTGCTAGCTACACATAAGGCTTGCGTAAAAAAAGATATGCATTTCAGTTCAGGCGGAGAATTATGTAGAAAGTCATTTTGTCGATCAATAACTTAGTTAATAAAAGATCAAATTTTCATGTACATAAATGTAAGTAACGTTCAAGTATTAATCATTACATACAATTTTTGTATAATTCGATATCTTGGTCACTTACATCTTACAAATGATATATAGATAATATTTATGAGATACATTGGAGCTATCTTTTAGTTAACGCCATTTTTTCTTGTTTTCTCTGTACTTTTACTATTCTTCCAAAAATATCAAAGGATCGATGACTTCAAATTAAACTAGAATTGGTTCGGTATATTGTCAATCAATGGCTATTTGTATTCACATCTATATCAAAGGAAAACCGATTGCAAAATTAATTATCCTTGCAACTCCGCAATCTGAAACTATGTGTGATCGACCTTGAAGATGACAAATCTCAATGTTTGAAGTAGTACAAAAAGATGATAATTTAATTTCGCTTTATCAAACTGTATAAAATTTGTATACACATACAGAAAAAAAACGGAGTTCAAACATTAATCAACATGAATTATCGGTTATTATTGCTGAGTAATTATTAGGATTAGAGTTTTGGAGTATCGATCGTATCGAGTTTTAACTATCGGTTTCCGCAATTTATTGTTTTTCTAAATTATGTCTAAATGGTATCAGTTTTTGAATATTTTATAGTTTACACTCCAACATACTGACGTAAGCTATCGAAAATAATTGTAAATTATACAATATCATTTTTTTTATATTTCATAATCTAAATTTCAATCTATTTTTTGTATTTAACATCCCTTTTTTATTGTTCGTTCGTTTCGTTTAATTTTTTTCCCTTATTGTCTTTACATATTTGGAGTTTAAACGCGTTATAAGTACGTTTTTTTTAACACGATTACGTAGAATTCTTATTCTGAATAAATTATTTGTTTCCGCTTCATAACTGTTTCTAAATTACAGTGCATTTAATCTTGAAATGCACAGTAACATTTTATACTTTTTACGTTCTAAGGAATTTTCAGGATCGGTTAAAAATTAAATTACAGTAATGGTAATACTCAATATTAATGTCAGACGTGGATACTTCACTGTTTCGTATAATAATTTGTTATCTTGGCATCGATCAAGGTATTTAATATACAAAGCGTACAGATTAATAAGAATTTTAATTAATCCTTCTTCTATAGTATTCACCGTTCTTTTCGAGCTCGTACCATTTCAAATAGACTTTCGAATAGATTTCAAAGATTTGTCTGTTCAAATAAAACGCGATCTTTTTTATTTCCCTATCAGTCGTCCCGTTACTGTTCCGTAGTTTCCAACAGATTACAGATTCGTTTAAAAAACATTTGTAACGAAAAACAAACCCACTCGCAGAAATGTTATTCAATATCGCATTTATAACTTTCATAGACATCCTCCTCTCGTTGCTATCATTGTAAACAGATTGAAACTTCGTTTGCAAACACTCGCGATTAAAAAAAAAAAAAAGAAAAGAAGAATTAATCTTAAACAATTTTATCTTGTGTTCCATTTATAATTTTCATAATTGTCTTCCCGACGTTGTATCATTTTAAATGGCTTTTTTCTATCCATCTATGTTGCAGCGAGATCAACGGTCCTAATTACTAAATTGCACGATGTGTTCATACAAATTCACTTTTTATGAACGCGATGAAACGAAATGAAACCTAAGTAGAGATTTGTTTTCTCATCAAGTATAACGAGTTTTATACTTTGGATAGATTGCCTCGTTGCGAGAAGGTCTTAATCGTTTATAATTGCGATTAAGTAATTGCAATAAGTCATATTTTTAAGAAACGGTCTCACATGCTGTTACACACTCTAATTAGAAAAGGATCATGAAACATTCGGTTTATGATATTATTTGTTTGTAAATCTTCCTGCTTCCAGAAACTTTTTTAAATATGAAAATATTTATATACAAAATTAAATATTTTTTTCAATATCAACACTTCTTGCGTTTATGTTGTCCTAGTCAGAATTATATTATTTCGTGTATCCTGTTGCTTTTTATATGATAGTCCTCCCGTTGGCCGCGGCTTCGTTATCAAGCCTGAGGCCCTCGTCACTAGTGTAACTATCGACAATAAAGGTACCCCACGCGCGACCGGACGATGGAGAACTTCAACGCAGAACCGCTACCTCCCGCGAGCCCTCCCCGGGAGGGCGCCTCGAGCTCGGACTCGGATATTCAGACTCGACATATATATTATTATATATATTATATATACTATTATATCTATATAATATATGTATTTATATCTATAAATATATGTATAAATATATCTATTTAAAAAAATAAAGTTGACCTTCATATATCGCCAATAATATCGCGTGCGTAAAAAGAAACTAATTACATTTAATTCTTTTTTTACATTTATTTATTTTTTATTATTATTTTTTTCACAACTAATTACATTTAATTATTACATTTACATACATTTAACTATTATTACATACATTTACATACATTTAATTATTATTTTTTTCATAATTATATCTCGTTTGAAATATTTTTCGACATAATTAATTGTTTCAAAAACACATATTCCAGCCTTCTAAATGATTTATTTTGCGTATTATACGAATTATTCCATCTATAAATAAATTGTTCTCTATACACACAAACACGCACACAGTCTGTTAATTACACGAGTTAATTGTAACATTTTTCTCGATAAGTTGACAGAGCAAGAAAAATGAGCGACGAACATACCTACAAACTAATCTACTTCAATGCCCGTGGTCGTGCCGAACATATACGGTATATATTTGCATATACTGGCATCGAGTATACCGACGAGAGGATCCCCGAAGAACTCTGGCCTGAATACAAGGATTGTAAGCGTGAAGAATCGATTTTTACTTTCATCGTTCAACTCTCAGATATCTACCATTTACTCAAACTTTTCTGTATATAAAACTTTCGTTTCACGTGCAGGCTAAACTTACTTAAAGTAAAATTTCATACGGAATAAAGTCGAACTTTTCATTAAGTTTTGCTTCCGTAATATCGTGTTTATCGAATACCAACTTAATTCACTTACGATTCTCGAATTTTTGTGTTGCAATCTTTATTGTTTTCAATGAATCGAAGCATTTCGAATATTTTGAGAAAACCGTAAATAGGTGACTTAAAATAGGAATACAAAAATACTTCTACGTTTCTCGTTAATTTAAAAACTTTTTAGGACTTGTCGGAAAAAAAGGATAAAAAATTGAAATCAGTTCGGAAATGAACAAGAACACAGCTAAAAAGTCGAAAGAACAAAGCAGACATAAAATTCGATCTTCCGTTGCGACATTTCTATCGTAAATATTATAATAAAAGTTTTACGCAGCATAGTCTTCGATATAATCTTATATGTCGCTTGCAGATAGAGAAACCAAAAATCAACGTAAATCTGTAAATCAATCCTGTCGGTGTAAAACACAAAATTACGTTCGCAAGAGACATTCGATTTATATTCCTTGCATTTCAATTTTCATTACAAGAACCGTGTACATTTTCTAATAT
Source organism: Bombus vancouverensis nearcticus (assembly GCF_051014615.1). Taxonomy (NCBI): domain Eukaryota; kingdom Metazoa; phylum Arthropoda; class Insecta; order Hymenoptera; family Apidae; genus Bombus; species Bombus vancouverensis. The sequence goes on from NW_027468951.1 coordinate 138,939, forward strand.
TTTTTCCGTGTCTGGTATTATCTTTTATCCTTGATTTTAAAAACTTTAGGTTCTTCCCAACAGTCAAAAACACGCGATACCATGTCCATCGTAATCGTAAGAAAAGAAAAAAAGGAGAAAGAAGACATTTCTGTATTTCTTTACTAGGCCATGTTGATTAAAACCGAAATGATTTCGATTCATCTATTCACAAGAACGCAACGGCCTCGGAAGCTGTGTTGTGATTTCCTATCGATCGTTTCCCTCTACACAGTGTTCATATGAGCCATGTTTGTTCTTAGCAATGCCTTATAAAAAACTGCCTGTGCTGGAGATAGACGGGAAACCGGTAGCGCAGAGTAACGCTGTGGCGCGATACTTGGCGAGGAAGTACGATCTAATGGGAAAGGACGAATGGGATGCGATGATATGCGACGAGCTCGTCGATACTCTTGGAGATTTGAAGCAAGGTGAGTAACTGATGAGATGACTTTGCATTTGTCTCACCACAGAGACAGACGTTCAAGAATTCATTGTGAAAAGACGAGTACAAACAAGATACGTATGTAGTATCGTGGACGAAAGGCCTGGGAAATATCGGGCGAACTATGAACAGTGTCGCGAGAGCCGAGGCGCCGTCGGGCCCATCAATGTGTCATCGGTCTTTTCAAGTGCATAGTTTCGTGGAAAAGACCTACGTGACCCTGGCCACGAGCGTCTGCAGAACACGTGTGCGGTGGGCCTAGGAAAAGGGCAATAGAATGCGACAACGGCCAGAAAGGGCGAGTCGAGAAACAGTGTGCGAGTCGAGAAACAGAGTGCGAGTCGAGAACGAGAGTGCGAGTCGAGAAGCCGTGTGCGAGTCGAGAAGCCGAGTGCGAGTCGAGCGGAGACGGAGGTTGCGAGTGGCGTTGCCGAGAGAGTGTGGATTGCGCTGTGTTCTGTACGTTTGGTATGAATAGTTCAAGTTAAGCCACAATCGTCTTTTCTGTCTGATTAACATCTCTATTGTCCACGTTTTGTAAACATATTACAACACGATATTACAGCAATGCCTTATAAAAAGCTGCCTGTGCTGGTGTCACGGTGGTCGTGAGAACGCAACGAAAGGATGGTTATGTCTCACATACCTTGGCCAGCAAAATGATGGCTAAGCAGTAATAGAAACCCTATGTGACCGGCATCCAGCGATAGCCCCTCCACAGGAGCCGGGTCCTTGATATAAAAAAGTACCACTCGAGTCGTTGTAAGAACATTCTTTTCTGTGCTGTTTGACCATTCTGTATCGTTACTCTGTCAGTGTTCAATAAATTTTCTAATAACAATCAAAATTTAAGTACGAATTTCTCACCTTGCGTGCAGAACGTGAAATTACCCCGAATCGACGTGACAAAATTGGCGATCCTGCCAGGATCCACTCATCGCATCAAGAGGAAACTTCAACGGGAACTCTACGGATTCTACAGCGAAGGACCACGGTCACCTCCTTGATCAAAAGAAGGATCTGCAAAGAATCTCGGTAAGCTGGCTTTCGTACATTATCGAAACCGTAAGCCTGAAATACGTTCTGAAGATAGTGACTCTTCTTCCGCCGAAAGTGTCATATTTCTCAGCATGAACCCAACTGACAAGAGTACCGCTAAACAAAACGAACTAATCGCTACCCTGATTGAACAATTTGAAAGCCTAACTCACGAGTTTAGAAGCTTTAGAAACAGCACCGATCAAAACATTAAAAACATAAAAGAATTTGCGGAAACTAGCGATAGAAATCGCTCTAAAGAAATACGCGACCTTGCAAAAACCATGGAAATAAAATACGACACCGAGACTGACCAGTCGCAAATAAACGCCCATTTAGAAACCGCTGCTGATAACGTAACGGATGACGAAACTGACGGACCGAACACGTCACAAAGACCACGAGCCGCATCTAGCCGCGCCGCGAATAAACCAATAAACAACTACAACGAAGATCGAGGGCTCGAGGCAGATAAGGCCATACGAACTGTCGAGACACTACGAGGTCGAGATGACGTAGGCGTTGAAGATTTCATCTTATCGGTCCGCAAAGCAAGAGCTAGGCAAGGCAAGTGACAGAGAGCTATTATTAGATCTCATACTGATCGAAAAGATTACCGACAACGCGAAACGAAACATACGATATCTAAAAATCAACTCGTTCGAAGACTTATATTCATGCTTAAGACAACGCGTATTAACACCAACAACTATTAGCAACTGTAGGGACAAATTAAAGAATTTAAAACAAGGGGCAACAGAAAGTGTACAATCTTTTAACTCCAGATTCCGACAACAGCTAAACGAATTAAATTATGCAGTCCAAAACGAAAACCGCACACCAACAAAACGACGCGTAGCTATAGATATTGAAGAACGCGAAGCACTTAAAACATATTTGCTCAACTTACGATACGAGATAGGACAGATGGTGGTATCTAGCGATCCAAAGAACCTGAACCTTGCCCAACAACTAGCAGCTGATAGAGAACAATGGTTACGAGAAGCAAATCGTGTTGCCAACCGCCCAAAGAATCAATCTCACAACATTACATTAGTATCCAAGCGAACTACTACCGATTCACAGCCACAAACTTCTGCTCAGCTACCTAGCAGACCATTAGACGACCGCATGAAACCGAAGTGTCCAAAGTGTTTACGAATTGGACACACAGCCGAAAAATGCTACTCTCGAAATTTTCCATTCGCCAGCCAAGGAAAGATTCCACCTCGAGTAAACCAAACAACGGAGAACCCAGAGGAAGCTTATCTCGAGTTAACTGCACCACCACCGGAAGATTACTATCAATCGTACTGTAATATCGTGATGTAATATGTTTACAAAACGTGGACAATAGAGATGTTAATCAGACAGAGAAGACGATTGTGGCTTAACTTGAACTATTCACACCAAACGTACAGAACACAGCGCAATCCACACTCTCTCGGCAACGCCACTCGCAACCTCCGTCTCCGCTCGACTCGCACTCGGCTTCTCGACTCGCACACGGCTTCTCGACTCGCACTCTCGTTCTCGACTCGCACTCTGTTTCTCGACTCGCACACTGTTTCTCGACTCGCCCTTTCTGGCCGTTGTCGCATTCTATTGCCCTTTTCCTAGGCCCACCGCACACGTGTTCTGCAGACGCTCGTGGCCAGGGTCACGTAGGTCTTTTCCACGAAACTATGCACTTGAAAAGACCGATGACACATTGATGGGCCCGACGGCGCCTCGGCTCTCGCGACACTGTTCATAGTTCGTCCGATATTTCCCAGGCCTTTCGTCCACGATATTACAGTACTGCAACGAAGAGACGGAGGAAGAGCCAGATTCCTCATCGATACCGGAGCAGGAATCAACCTTATAAAAGAAAAAGCCTCACTAAACGTCCAAACTTCTAACCCAAAAACCTTCCTAATGGGAAGTGACAAACATACCACTAACAAAATTTGCAATTTAACCATGCTCAAGAAAAATCATCAATTCTACGTAGTCCCTAACAACTTTCCCCTAATCGAAGATGGAATAATCGGACTCCCATTCCTTACAAAGTATCAATACAGCGTCACTAACAATAAACTAACCTTAGACGAAATTATATTACCATTCCAGGAAACCGATAGCAAAATAAAACCAGGCGAAACTCTAATCTCAGCCCAATACATCGAAGGAAAGCCCACAACAGTATGTTTCATCAACACTGGTAAGCAAATCTGTCACATTACAAACGAAATAGAGAAACCCGATAAACTAAGCCAAATTAATAAATTCGCACAAATAATACGTACCAAACATATTGATCCAGAACTTCGAGAACCCCTTGAGAAAATCCTCATCAATTACTTAGACGTTTTTAATATGGAAACAGACTCATTACCATGTACCAACTTGACAGAACATACAATCACAGTCAAGACAGACAAACCTATAAACATCAAATCTTATAGACCGCCTGAATGTCATAAAAAGGAAATCGAGACTCAAATCAACGACATGTTAGACAAACAAATCATAGAACCATCGGACAGTCCATATAACGCACCAATTTGGGTAGTTCCAAAAAAATTAGATGCATCAGGCAAACAAAAATGGAGAATCGTTATAGATTTTAGAAAATTAAACGAGCAAACAGACCAAGACGCGTATCCTTTACCAAATTCGGACGAAATACTCGAGCACTTAGGCAAAGCTAAATTTTTCTCGGCCCTAGACCTCTCGTCAGGATTTCACCAGATACCTATGGAGCAAAATTCCAAAAAATATACTGCATTCTCAACCCCACAAGGTCACTTCCACTATAATCGCATGCCCTTCGGCCTTAAAAACGCACCGGCGACGTTTCAACGTATGATGGATACCGCGCTACGGGGGTTAATAGGAAATAACTGTTTCGTATACCTGGATGACATTATAATATTCGGGAGCACCATCCAAGAACATAACCGAAATCTAGCCATTATACTAGACAGACTGCAAAATTTAGAATTAAAAATACAACCGGACAAATGCGAATTTTTGAAACCGAAATTAGAATACTTAGGACACGTAGTAACAAAGGAAGGAGTAAAACCTAATCCCAAAAAGATTCAAGCCGTGAAAGACTTTAAAACACCAAAGACCGCGACCCACATAAAATCATTCTTAGGACTCGTTGGATACTATAGAAAATTTATACGTAATTTTTCTAAAATCGCAAAACCATTGACAGATCTCACAAAAAAGGACACTCCATTCTATTGGACCGATAGACAACAACTTGCATTTGACACACTAAAACAAAAACTCTGCGAAGCCCCTGTACTACAATATCCAGACTTTGACAAAACATTCACATTAACAACAGACGCAAGTAACGAAGGGTTAGGAGCAATACTCTCAAAAGACGGACATCCATGCTGTTATATATCCCGAACTTTGAACCCTCCTGAAAAGAATTATTCCACAACCGAGAAAGAGTTATTAGCAATAGTATGGTCAATCAAAAGACTAAGACAATACCTACTTGGTAGAAAATTTAAAATTCAAAGCGATCATCAAGCCTTGAAATGGTTAAAGAATGTTAAAGACCCCTCATCGAGACTCATGCGATGGCGTTTGAGACTCGAGGAGTACGATTATGAAATCGAATACAAAAAAGGAAAAGAAAATACAGCTGCAGATGCTCTATCCCGATTGTATCCTATCACTAATGAAGAAATCCAACCCAATGTAGAAAACCCGGACTATTATGACGAGTATATAGACTGGAAAATCAATATCACCCCAGCTCCGATAACTCAAAAACCTAACCGACCACACTTTAAACAAATTACAAAGACCGAACTGGGAGACTTTAACGAACAGCATTGGTTGCGTCAATTAACCAAACACTTTATTAAACACCGAACCGGACGCTTACAAATAGGAATAAACGACAATAGCTTCAGCACGTTAGAAAAGGTAAATATTCAACTCATGCTAAGGTTTCTAACAACTAGATTCCCTCAAATTAAATTAATATTTGGACAAGATCCGCCAGTAGACTACGATAACGAACAAAAACAAACGATACTACGCGAAAATCATAACGAATTAGTAGGACACTTAGGTATACACCGCACCGTGAAACGAATACAAGAGCACCATCACTGGACAAACCTAGAACAAGACGTTACAGAATTCATACAAAACTGCGACACCTGCCAACGAGAAAAGCTAAATCGTATCAGGGCCAAGGAACAACCTATGATAACTGACACACCCCTTAATCCTAATGACAAAATCGCAATGGACATATTCGGACCTCTCACCAAAACCAAACGGGGCAATCAGTTTATCCTGTCTATCCAAGATCAATTAACCAAATATCTCATCCTCATACCCTTAAAAGACCAAACAGCCAACTCAATCATTAACGAACTTTTGGATCACTATGTGTACATATTTTCCGCACCAAAAAGTATTCTGACGGACATGGGACGAAATTTCGTATGTAAATTGATGGACACATTTGAAAGGGCTTTCAAAATCCGACACATAAAAACCACTTCTTTCCATCCACAATCTAACGGATCCCTTGAACGAACGCATGCCGTAGTAAAGGACCTTATTCGAACTTGTACGACCGACCGACAGAACGACTGGGATGAAAACTTAAAATTAATATGCATGGGATATAATACTTCAGTACACGAGACGACCGGACATACCCCATTCGAACTAACATTTGGACGACAAGCTAACATGCCATCCTCAATATCAACCACTCCTAGCCTAACCAGAGAACAATTGTTTAACCTCTGGAAAAATCGACACAACGCCTATATAGCTAAAGCAAGACGAGTTACCGAATCTAACAAAAAGCGATACCAGAGGGATCAAATGCGAAAAATTATTAAAACACAGACGATATTCCGAGTAAAAGATAAAGTATGGGTACATAACGATCACAAAACTAACAAGCTAGACCACGAATGGCTAGGACCTGCAGAAATCCTCTCATCCAATCCACCCACCTATCTTATCGAATATTCCAACGGTCACACGCAAAGAATCCACGGTAACAGGCTAAAACCCTACCTTTCAGGAAGAAGACCATAATATGGATCATCATAACACTCGAGTACATTAGAAGCGATCTAGAAGTAAAACCATTGAATTACGCCAACATATTCCTGGAACACATTGACAATTGCTATCTGTACAACGAACAAATAGATATCACCCTTATAGTAGGCCTTAACGATCCAATTGACCAAGTTAATATATTACAACGCGTAATAGATTTAATAGACCGTCAATGTAAACCACCTTGCGCTTACACACCAGAAATAAGCAGCCTAAAATTTAAGTACAGAAATCTTCAAAACCTGACTCGGCAACTCAAATTATTATTGCGTTATAAAAGCAAACGCGGATTGCTCAATGTCATAGGCTCAGTATCCAAAACTTTATTCGGAACTCTCGACGAAAACGATTTAGAACTCATTAACAAGAACATCGATACATTATTTGATTCCAACAATAAAATAAAAACAATTCTTAGTAACCAAACCGCACTCATCAAACGCGTGCTAGACAATACCAAAACAAATCAACTTGAAAACTTAGCCAACGATATACACAAGATTGAAAACCACAATGGAAAAAACGAAATATTAGTCTCCCTATTAATTCAAACCGAATCTACCATATCAGAACTCCATATAAACATCGACGAAATTTTTAACACTGTTATGTTAGGGAAACAAGGAATCATAAACCCACAAGTTATAGAACCTGAACAATTCTTAAAAACATTTGACCAAATAACGAGACAAAACTTTATGACTAACCATATCGAACCTTCAGTTCAAAACTTTCAACTAATTCTAGATCTAAGCAAACTAAAGGTATGGATAAGAGATAACAAACTTATATATACAATAACTGTGCCGCTTTTGGAAAACAATGAATGGAAAATAACTAAAATTTACCCGATACCTTCCAAACAAAACTCTGTATTCATTGCGCCTGTAATAGAAACTGATTTGATACTAACCGACTCAGAACAATACACCTTTGTCGATAGTCACTACTTAAACAAATATTGTAAACGAACGGCAATCATCCACATTTGTAAAAGAACTCAACCGAGTCACAATAGAATCAATTCACCTGAATGTAGATCAGAATTAATTACTAATCGACAGACGGTCAAAACTTGCCCGACTGCTGTCTTCAAGCTGGAAGAATTGACGTTCGTACCTTTGCAGACGGAAAACCGTTATATTATTATTCCTGCGAAAAATGTACAAATCGACGTGTTATGTAAGACACATAAAATCCTAGAAATTAGACAACCAAGCTTAATTAGCAGTAAAACCGGGTGCATAATCACATACGATCATAATATTATGAAAATAGGAGGATCACATAAAAATATCTCTTACGAAACCAAATTTAAGAATAGCATATACAGCTTCGAAGAAACAGATGTTCCAATATTAGAGAAAATATTAGAAACAGCTCCAAAAGTAACTCACAATTTTAACCAATATAAAGCCAACCTCGACACATTACAAACACAAATCAGTACCCTGGAATTTGAGCGACGCATAAATTCATTGAAGGAATATGGCATATCCACACTACAAATATTAGGAATCATAGCCCTAGGACTAGGAACAATATATGTAATGTACAAATGTAAACTTTTCGAATGTCTACGCCGATCATTTCCTAAAAATGTACGTATCAAAATACTCTGCCCTACCGCTCGCGTAAACAGGATCGATCAAACATCAACAGTACCATGGACGGTCACCTTCCAAAATATCACCGAAGACGAAGATGAGGGGATCATTCAACTTAGAAGCCCCACCAGAGCCTTACGCTTTAGCGGAGCAAAGCGAAGCTAAGGAGGGGGGAATGTCACGGTGGTCGTGAGAACGCAACGAAAGGATGGTTATGTCTCACATATCTTGGCCAGCAAAATGATGGCTAAGCAGTAATAGAAACCCTATGTGACCGGCATCCAGCGATAGCCCCTCCACAGGAGCCGGGTCCTTGATATAAAAAAGTACCTCTCGAGTCGTTGTAAGAACATTCTTTTCTGTGCTGTTTGACCATTCTGTATCGTTACTCTGTCAGTGTTCAATAAATTTTCTAATAACAATCAAAATTTAAGTACGAATTTCTCACCTTGCGTGCGGAACGTGAAATTACCCCGAATCGACGTGACATCCTCTATGTGCTTCTCGAGCTCTTGTGTCGTCCTGTCTTTGACGGAACATTCTACTTGAAGATCAGCGAGTTGATGCTCGGGATCGTAATTCAATTTTTGGTCGTTAGCAGTAATAAGCTCACGTAACTTCACTTTTGAACTTGATCTTGTTTGGTCTTGATTGTGTTTTCGTGGTGCTTGTGGTGTTCTAAAAGTAATCGTCACGTTGCTTGCATTTTTAGTGCACATTGGTACACTGCACTATGCACAGGCAATGCTTTTGTTGTCATGAAATCTCTCTAACTTTTCAGTAACAAAACCTTTTATTTTATTATTTAATTTTGGATCACGCGCCCCTGGTGAAGATACATTATGTGTTCTCTTTACCTTTATTATGTACACGTTTTCCTTTTGCTCTCAATTTTTCGATCATCTTGTGCTGTTCTATATATTGTGTTCTTATGTTCTTCGCATATAAATCCTGTCGATTGATTTTATCTTTCAGTTGAGGTACATGTTTAATTCTTTACCTTTTTTTTCTTTTTTTTTTTTATGGATTTCTTGATAATCTTTTAGAAGTTGCTCGTTATATTTGGAAAGTTTTCTCACTTCGTCTTCAGCTGTTTCCTAACGGGATTTTTCTTCTTCAAGTTTTTCTGTAATCATTTTTTCTAAACTTCTCCATTTATTCTGTTCTTCTTCGAGTAATTCATTACGTTTCGGTATCTGGCTATCTTTTCCTTTAAAACATTTTATTTTATCAGAGAGTTCTCCTATTTTCAAACTTGCTTCATTTAAGGTAACTTTATGAATTTCCGATTGATGCTTTAACATTTGATGTAAGTCTTCTATTGCTGTTTCACGTTCTTTCAACTGTTCATTAAATTCGTTGTTTAGCATATCCACTCGAGAAATTTCGAGTTCTTGAGCATCGTTTCTTCTTTTAGAAATTTGGCTTATTTTCTCTCGCCTGCTGCTACATGTTGCTGTCATTTTATCAACTTCTTTCTTCTTTTTTTTTCTTTTTTTTTTTTTTTTGAACTTAAAATCTTGATTTGAGGTTTGTGTTTCACTATATGATTTATTATTATTAACTAGTTCAACATTATTCTCAGTAGATTTTTTTTCGCGTGATTTTTATACTTATTTAAATAGTTTAACATGAGCAAATGCATCGTACGTCAGATATACCATTTTTAATAAATTGTCGCCTTTACAACTCGAGTTACCTCTGAACGAGTCGCATGATTGATCAATAAGCCATGAGTAATTATGCAAATTCAGTATTTTTTTCATCTATCTATCTGAATATTATAACAAAGACTTTACATTGAATATTTTATTAAAATTGTAAGTTTTTCATAAACGCTTCAAAATCCACAGTCTATTGATCAACTCCTCTATCCTTTCTCTTTCTCCTCACTAAAATAGATAAATTCCTAATGTAGTTTGTGGATAATATTTTTTTTTTTTTTTTTCTAAAGCAAATCACATTTATCATCTGATATATTTTTTGAAATAATTTCTGTCTGTACATTTTCTTCTTTTCCCTTACTCCTCTTTCTCTTTCTAATGAATTCTTTTTATTCCGTAAAATAGTTTTTGTATATTCAATTTTGTTAAGTGCAATCCTTATTTCTGATAACTTACTTTTATTAGATAATTCTTGTGAATCTTCTACTACATCTTCCATATCATTTTGAGTGCGGCTTCTACCTTCAGTAAATTTAATATCTTGAACCGTATCATTAATTTCAATAGCTCTTTCGGTATCAAGTAAATCGCACTTATTATTTAATATACCTTTTGAATTGACTTCTGTCTCTGTAGTTTCTTCTTTTGTATCTTCTTCGAGTTTTCTTCGTTCTTCTAATCCACCCTTCTCATTTTCTAGGATCTTCCTTGTTGTTACGCCGCCTAAAACATCTGCACGCCAGCCCGCGCCAGCTCGCGCCACCGGACAACAACCAGCCTGCGTAACGTCACTTCGACCCTCAATAAACCTAAGGACCCACCATAACTTTCACTTCCCTGTATTGTTTCGCCATGTGTCTTCAATCCGTTTGTCTTGAAGAATTTCTAAAGCTTAAAAATATTCTCGAAACACAGTCGGTTTTTAGAGAGGTCCTTGGGTTTATTAGGCGTACTTAAAACACGGAGAAAGCGGGTATGCACCCATTAGGAAAATCCGAATAGCCCTCTAATAAAACAAGCTATGTTTTCCTCACGCACACAGTCATCTATCCACCACGATGGTAGGAGACTTCCTACTCATCCCTTCGAGCAGTAGTGCAGGTCATGACCAATCGACACCGCGGTTCGTTACCCTCACTTTTCCTAACGAAAGTGGGAACAACGAATCCGCGTTCTTTAGGCACAGGGGCACACCCACACCGAACTTTTCTTCCGTATTAGAAAAAGAGCGACAGACAGTCTAAAAACTAACGCCTAACGCGGCAGTCTACACATAGCGCGAGAGTCGCATACTTCACGAAAATCTTTTGTCGGTTCTCGGTGTTGTCGAACATACATCTTCTCTCCTAAATATATTATAGTGCTAAGTCCATTAATACATTAATTTCCATTATAAGAGCCCTGCTCTAGCGTACATATCTATCACATCTTCGTGCGACAAGTTGTTAACTATGTATTTCTCTACGTCAGTGTAATCTAAGTGTTGGAAATATATAATTTATAATTCAGTGAATCACAGTGTTATACAAACTCAATCACCCCTATTATCTCAACGGAAATCAGTCGCTGCTTTCAATCTTAAATTGTTGCTGACAATCTTAAATAGTATGCCTCATATTTTTAAAATATAAAATTATATACTATGTTATTCTATAATGTATTATGTACAGTTATATATATATATATATATATATATATATATATATATATATATAATAATTCTATATTGAAAAAAATATGAAATTAACATGATATATACATTACTACATAAGTTATATATAAAATATGTATATTATACCCTTGCCTACTGACTGATATGAATTTCTTTCGGTCTCGAATGCGTTAAAAGAGAGCGCAAAGAAGTCGAAATTACTTATTGTAATTAGTAAAACGACCTGAGAGGCAGACAGATACAAGAAAGAAGGAATATTATATTAGCGGCATTATCATGTTTTTGCTCTCTTTAATTCTTTCATCGAGACAGACAATCTACAGGTATTAATCGACCAATTTCTCCAAGCTGATAACTTCGAATTGATGTTTATATATAAGAAGTGTCGTTAAACGATACGTAATTGCCTTTTGATCGTAAATTTTACTATCAAGGGGTCTTTTATGTATGCGTAATCATTGTGAATTATAACAATTTATGTGATCGATATTAAAGGTGTTTAAAAGCATGTATTTTTTTCTATATTATTATTCTCCTATATTATTATCCTATATTATTATAGCATTCCTATATTATTATAATATCCAATTACATGTTGATACACAAGATATACAGATTATTATTTATAACGTTTTAGTTTTCTTAATTGAGTCATTCATTTTACAAATGATAAGAAATTAGTAATAATTCACAAAAAAAGGATATCGTAGTAGAAATATTATAAAAAAACATTTTCTGTTTTAGTGTAGAGTTACTCCTTCTTACAGACAGTGTCGTACAAATCTGTACGTCTCTGAGAAAATGTAGGTATCCGAGCCCTTACTTCCTCAACAACTTTTAGATCTGCTAGAAAAAAGAAACATACGAAATAATAAGTAATGCTTACTAATAAATTCAACAAATACAAAGGAAGATGGCTAAATCGATAAATTAACGAGACTAAAAATTAATTACATCATGGATCTCTCGCTTTTAATTTTAAGCTGTAAATTACCGATATCGGTGACTGCCATATTCTCTTGAGTTTACAAATCGTAAAGAATCTTTCCTCAGGGATTGGTCAACTGTGTATGTCCCCATGCGACGTAACTTGCTTAAGGAACACGAGCCGGTGATATGCAGGCAACGTATAATTGATTATCATTCGCTCTGGAACGCTGAAGTAATGACCAGTGCAGTGGTCCAGTGGTCATATTGAATGCCGCTGGATATATCAGCATTTGGCAACCTAACCCAGAGAAGCAGGAAATATGAAGCCACCGAATACCAATTAACTTCGTAGTTGCACGGTTCACATTCCATCATTTCTGAATATGCGAGGACAGTCCTCTTATTGTGCTTTTAATTCTTTTATTTGTTTCATTTTCAGCAAATATACTGGTTTTTTAAATTAAGCTTCTTTTTATACAGAGTTACAGATTATATTAATTTTATATAGAATATATTTAAGAAAGATATTTAATTTTTTGCTAGTTAAGTATTGATCGATTAAGTTACTGTACCTTTGTTCCGATAAATGCGTGCCATTTCCTCGAATCTAATATCATAGCAAATGCCAATACCTATTTTGCAGCCCTTCACATCGAACGTCGTTAGGGAGTTACCAGGACTGAGTGAATCACTCTCTCGAAAAGTAATCTTATTAGGAATGTCGATGTCGAATAGATGTACCTAATAACATAAAAATGTGGTCGCTAATTATATTGCTGCAACTTTTGTAATTTAATATCAAAGTTACCAACTCCTAAACTTTAATTATTTTTTATTTAATAACTGACAGCGTTTTTATCACTTTCTTCTATTAAAAAATCTTATCATTTAATAATGTTTAAAAAGGAGAAAAAATAAGTATAATAATATTTTAAGTATGTGAAAAATTTATACAACAACAAACACATTACAACAAAAATGGGCGTTTCCCGTATCATAACGTATTTTATAAACCGTAAATTATAGAATTGGTTATAGTATACGTATGTACATATGTATATTCCTAAATTATTCCTAGATAGAGTCACTTTCTTCACCCCGATATTTTCAAATTCAAAGCCATAAAGGAATATATTACTTACCTTTCGGTGTCTTGCTATCAAAGTTCCATCGGGACCCCAAATAGTACAGGTATTGTACAATTTATCGCCCTCTATTTCAGGCATCGTACCACCAACTACATAGATGTTGTTTTCTTTAGCTGCGTTCGATGAAGCAACGCTCGTTTCACCATCAGGAATACTCTCGCCGTATTTAGGAAAGTACTCTGCATTGCAATATTTCAATTAATGAAAAATAACTGTCTTTTGTTCCAACCATAAATTAAATTGAAATGTTTGTCAGTTTTTTATTTTCTAAATTATCAAAATAACCAAGTTTTATATTTCGACTTAATTAAATATGCAATTTCTTAGCTAATAGTATATATAATAAATTGTTTCTACAGGTTCAAAATGAAAAATGAATATTTAGAAATATTTAATTACGACAATGCTATTTGTGTTAGCATCAGTGGCTTGTTACTCAACGACTTTGCTAGTATAAGTACCCAATTATTAGTATCTTAAAAAATATATTTATACAAAAATCACGATAATCATGAAAATGGGGAAATCCTATATTCTCGAATCAATTCACAATTTATTTTGTATATTAATTAGATTCCGCGCTCATCAGTACGTACTCACTGGCGACATCGAGAAAATGTATCGGCAATTCCTCGTACGACCAGAGGATCGGAAATATCAAAGGATATTATGGCGCAGCGCGAGTGGAGAAACAGAAACATATGAGCTTAACACCGTAATACTCTTATCATAGAAATAGAAGCAGTCCTCAATTCCCGCCCGCTAACTCCTATCTCCACCGATCCAAATGATCTCCTAGCCCTCACTCCCGGACATTTCCTCATTGGCGATTCATTAATGTGCTTACGTGATCGAGATTTCAGAGACATTCCATCGAACCGACTCTCCAAATGGCAGCATATCCAACAGCTTAAACAACATTTTTGGAACCGCTGGCATAAGGAGTATTTGAACGAGCTAACCAACCGCAATAAATGGAGCAAGGGTGGACACAGCATCCAAAAGGGCACAATCGTCATCCTCAGAGAGGACAACGTTCCCTCCATGCATTGGCCTCTGGGCCGAGTTATCAAGGTTCATCCAGGCGCCGATGGTGTCATCCGGACAGCTACAGTTCAGACGGCAAAGAGCATTTTGGATCGGGGCGTCAAAAGGCTTGTCCCACTGCCAATTCAACCCGATCTCGAGAAACCCGAACAACTAGCCACCGAGACGAAATAAGATGGGAACTTCAACCACACCTCGCTAGTTTGATCGGTACCCTCTCAACGGGGGGAGAATGTTACGCCATGCGGCTTACCATAGGTCATATTCTTAACTATCGATAGCGCCACTATAATGTCGCAGACGGATCGTCGCGTCTGCCCGGCAAACAAACATTGTAGTGGCAAGCGCGTGGTTCATTAAGCAGGGCGACTTCCAGAAACGTCGACTCGTGGCCCGTATTTTACCTCGCAGTAAAAGAATGTGGCGTGATCCGAACGTAGTGGGGGTCGCCTTCCAGAAAAAACGAAAAAAATCGAAAGGCGTTCAGAACTTTTCGAGAAGTCGAACCGTCAACACATGTGGTATGTCGCGCATTACTTATCAACCAAAACGCAGTTACATTTTTTTTGTTCCATTTATATCTTTCTAGTTAATAAGTTGTTGAAATAAACATTAATTTATTTGTGTTAATTCTGTGGAATTTCATTGAACTACCCTTATTATCATAATCGAAATAAGGGGATCGATCAGTTCGTGGCGTCGATTATTTAATCGTAACGGGAACTTACAACTCTCGTTGACGTGCTATCTCGCGATCGCGTCTCTCCGCGAACGGTCGAAACAAAATGATTCACTAAAAACTGTCCTGAATTCCTAAGAATTTATTTACCGCAAAACTGACAATGTGTTTATTTAAAAAATGAGGTTGAAGGTAGTCCTTTTCTTTCATTTCATTCATTTTCATTTTCTTCCTTAAGTATGGCTAACACAATATCTAATCAATTAAAATTTTATATTTTCACGTGAAAAGTTTCTTTAGATAATTATTATCAACATGTTGACTAACTCTTACGGATTAATACGTGTCTGTAGGGCAATCCGGTGGACTTGATCGGCTTTTTACTTCGAAAGTTGAGTAATCGGTGTCGCTTTCTTACGCATCTTTGAACTGTATAAATGTTTTAAAATTGTTTGATCCAGAATGTACGTACCACACCGGACAATCAAGAAGGCACGTTTTATGTCTTTCTTTCCGATTAATAATAAGCCATTTACTGCAAAGAATGAACTTTAAAGGCATTAAACAGCACATCAATGTACATTTCAATTAGACTAAATAATAATGCTATGATTTCATCGGTAGTAACTTTACTTATTAACTTGAATTATTTCTTTCTTTTACTTCATGTTAGGAAGAGTATCTTTTTGCTTGAAATAAAAAATTGATATAGGAGTAATAATATAGATAGAGATCAAAAACTGTTAGGGCAGAAATTACACGTTTGAACTTTATAGTTCAGTATAGTTCAAATAGAAATTATATAGAATTATTTAATAATTTGTATTCCACTGGAATAAAAATTTAATTTCTGTCTTTATCAAATCTCTATTTCAGAGTATTTGTACGTATGTACTTATCGTCTGCTGTATGATCGAATATCGAATAGGTAATAATCGTTGTTACTCGTTATGTGAGAAAAAATTATGTATATTCACAACTATGACTATTGCATTTTAGGCGCTTGGCCATGGATCGCTGCATTAAGTTTTCGTAATCCCCGAAACCCAGACAAACCACTATGGAAGTACGGAGGTTCCCTGATAACGGCTAGGCATGTTTTGACCGCAGCACATTGTGCACATATGGATGGAATAGAAAACATACACAATCATAATATTGCCATTCTTAGATTGGTGGAGGAGGTGCCATTTTCGAGTAAGTCCTCAAATATATATATATATATATATATATATATATTATATATATATATATATTATATATATATTATATATATATATATATATATATATATATATATATATATATTATATATATATATATTATATATATATTATATATATATATATATATATATATATATATAGGCTATTGAGTATTACTGAAGTATCATATCCTGAAATTTCTTACTGTACACATATATTGTGTCATAAAGCGTGTACAATTCTTTCTCATACTTTTGGTCATTCGTTTCCTGCATTTTCATTTATTCTTTTATTTTTCAGGGTACGTATATCCCATTTGTACGAAAGAGCCCCTACGAAAGAGCAACTTCGTCGGCTATAACCCCCTTGTTGCTGGATGGGGAGCATTAAGATATAGTAAGTGATATCAATTTTATAATAAAATTAAACAGTTCCAGTCTTAAATATCTTTCTTATTTTCTTCGTAGGACGACCACGACGTAATGCATTAATGGAAGTACAAATGCCAGTGATTAAGAACGCCGAATGCAAAATAGCTTATTCCAAATTTCCTAATGCACCTGATATCACTGATGGTATAATATGCGCCGAACATGCTCAAGGTGGAGAGGATTCTTGTACGGTAATTAAGTTACAGAGTTACTACAAACTATACGGTATCTGAAGACACGTCAATTTGAATTAACATCAAATCGACGTCTTAAACATTAGAAATAATAGATAAACACAATTTAATAGTTTTGCCCACTTCTCACACCTCATTATGGTATTTAGTCTAATTTCCTTCTAATCTTAGTTTTGTTCAAAATACATATAACATGTACATTATAAATTGGAGTATTTCTATACACAAATCAATAGAAGATTATTACTGTATATAAGTATAATTTCAATACAATTCGATCGATATATTTCAGTATCTTTGATTAAAAATTTAACGATCCTTTCAGGCTGACCGCGGCGGACCACTGCTGATACAACATGAATTAACCTCGTATTTAATAGGTATTGTGTCTTACGCTTATAAGTGCGGCACAGCTGGCTATCCCAGCGTTTACACTAGGGTCACATCGTACCTTGACTTCATTCTCCAAGCGATGGAATAATATGATATTACTGTTCCATAAATATCATTGTATAAAAAACGTAAAGTTGGATTTTCTTATTGTGGAGATAAGAAACAGCTCAAATTTACATTGTTTTGTACGTTACAAATTATAGGCTTAAAATGTACGAAATGTAACTTTGAAACGACACTAATTTTTTACGCACGATAAACCTCCACGACTTAGGTATGTAAAGATGATAAACGTATATTAATTCTATTAATTTGGTAATAATAAACCAACTTTCTGAGAAGTTCTGTAAATTTCGTTTCTGTTGTATCAAGAGAATAATGGAATATTCCACTTAGATCGTATACTTCTTGTATGTACATACAAAATTTTCCGGCTAATCTAAAACACTTCATAAGATAGAGAGCTTCTGGAAATTCGGACACAGAGAGTGCATAAAATACAAGATAACTCTCGTGTCTTTCAAAATTATTTTTTATTCGCTAAAAGCGTCCTGTGTATTCATGCAATCACATGC
This sequence comes from Bombus vancouverensis nearcticus, assembly GCF_051014615.1. Classification (NCBI taxonomy): domain Eukaryota; kingdom Metazoa; phylum Arthropoda; class Insecta; order Hymenoptera; family Apidae; genus Bombus; species Bombus vancouverensis. The sequence goes on from NW_027468951.1 coordinate 157,091, forward strand.
AACCTCGAAACTTCACTTATTTTTTATCACTTTCCAATTCAATACACTGTTTCTGCATTTTTGACTATATGTAAGAGAAATTTCCATTCAGCCAAAGGTGTACTTACAGATTATAGATTCCTATACGACTCTCGGTAAAAATTTATCCGCACTCCAGATAGTTAAAACTTCTGTCGACCATATTGATCCATCTGCACTCTTCGTATGACGTCAATATCTGTTCAGTGCTGCTGCGTAGGTTTCATTGTGTTACGTCAATTCGTTTGTGACCGTTGCGCGAGTAATGGCGCTTTGCAATGGCGATTTGCAGGAAAACGGTGCAGGATGCTGTGATTCGTTTCTTGTGGTCGGAGGTTATGTTTGATGCCTATATTTATCAAAGATTTAATGCACATTATGGAGAAAGTGTTTTGTCACGAAGTGTGTTTGAATGGGCACAAAAGTTCAAAGAAGATCGCACAAGTGTTATGAAAAAACAGCTGGACGCCCGTCCACATCCACGATGACAACATTGAACGTGCTCATGAACTTATGCTCTATGGAATAGACGAGTGACGCTGGATAATGTGGCAAATCATTTGCAAATCAGCCACGGCTCTGCTTATGCAATAGTGCACGACAGATTTGGGTTTTAAAAAGTTTGTGCGAGATGGATGCCGAGAAAGCTGATGAAAAGGTGAAGACGACGATGCATTCGTGGTTCGCAGCTCAGCCCAAAACATTTTTTAACGAGAAAATACGAAGGTCCTTCAGCAAATGGACAAAGTGTATACAGAAATTGAGTGATTATGTCAAAAAATGATGTATGTCTTTTTTGACAATTGCTTAAAATAAATTCTACACCGACAGAGAGGGTAACTTTTTACTCACCCTCGTAAGACACTTAAATTTCCAATCTATTATGATGAATAAAAGAGTTTATACTATTAAATCTAATTGTATTTTGTTGCATGAGAGTACACGTGTATGTGATGTACATTACCTTTATATCCCCTTGAACGCTTCAATATTGCGCATATATACTATATTTTGTGCAGCTTCTATAAAATTTTGTATGTTTGTTTAGGCTGTTAATCGAGAGGCTGGAGTACAAAGAAGTGGCACAATGATGTGGGCTGATGACATTTATAATTATCAAGGAATCACCCCTACATTCGCTCAGGTATATATCGTTGACTATAATGTATTTAACATATATGATTGTTAGAATATTAATAATTAATTTTTAATTCTATCAGAATTTTAATGAAACTGTCCCTTGGGAAGGAAGAACTGATACCTTGATATCAGGGTTTGTACATCCTATATATACGACAAATTTTAGAACATTATATAACGAAGAACCAGATCGTCGTGGCCATGTGATGTGAATAAAAGGACTTGAATTTGATGATATTTTTATAATGTTAGATAACATAACTAAGTATCTTCACAGTAAGATAGGATGACATGGTTTACATGATCTTAATGTTGTTCACTTGAGTGATGATATTATAAGGAAAAGTGTAATATCACAGGTAGGATGATTCATAATTTAGAACTACTAACTCATGTATGTATTAAAAATTAAAGAAATATATTAAATTTTATAGGATATTTATGTTTAGTAACCAGTAATTCAGAGATTGGTATTCATGGTTACTATAACGAGGCTGTAGAAACGCACCCTTTCTTCTTTGCAAATGGTCCTGTATTTATGTCTAAGCCGAAACTGGAACCTCTGAATAATTTAGATTTATTCTTGTTATTTTCTAAAATACTTATCTACAGTATACCATAAGGAATGATACCGTATCACACCTAATCAAGTGCCTTAAGAAACATCAACAGGATATCACAGTAATCCCTTATCGACTGATATGTAAGTAAAAGTTATGTGTCATTGTTATACACAGTTATGTGTTAGTGTTATACACAGTTATTTATCATTTTCTATTAATTCAGTTGTAGCCACTACAATATCTATGACACCGGTAGTAATTATAAGATCAATAATGATGTTCTATAAGAGGAAATGATGATTAGGAACAAAAACTTACAGGTAAGTCAAAGTATATGTTATTTGCCATTTGAAAAGAAAGTTACTAACTTAGAATTTTTTGATAAATAACAATTGTGCAAAATATATTGGATTTCAAATTTGTCAAAAATTGAAATTTAAGAAGCATTGTAATAATATAACATTAATATTTTGATTTTTCAGGAGATATCATGCGGTGGATGGATAATATGTAAAAAATATTAAGCAGTATATGAATTTTCATATTGCGTAGAGATAACAAAATGAATTTTAAAAAATGTCGACATGGTAATAAGAAATAGCATCATGACAAAGAATATATAAACACAGTTTCATTTTTTATAAATAAAAATTTGTTGTTCCAGATTTTGAAATATAGTGAAACGTTTAATTAGTATCTTAATATCTTTAAATAATTATTATTTTAGAATCAATTGTAATTGTATCATACGTACTTTTGAATTCGTGCAAGAACATATGTAATTTTGAAGTAGTTATTATTAGGAAATTGTTAGACGCGAACAGTATGCGAAAAGTTAGTATGCAGTGTAATAATTATCAATCAAAACACAAGAATTAAATTCTTGAGGAAAAAATTTCCGGAATTTCTTATTTAGATGATTATAAAGAAATCCATAATAAAAAGGAGCTGCTTTCTAATACTTCTCTTCCTTGTAATGCCTACGTTAATAATAACGAGGTTCGACTTTTTGTTTTTAGAGGGATACTGGAAAATTTGAAAGTACAGTACCATTGGGAAGAAAATCACGATATTGAAAACGATATTTGCAAGTAAATTTCCAAAAAATCTGTTTTCAAATTTTCGCTTTCTATTTCACATTAAAAGAAAGGGCTGCCTTCTTTCTCTGCAAGACAAAACAAACATTCTGAATCTCGTATCAATGAATGATGTCAATAAGTTATTTTTCTTTTCAGATTGAACAATATTCCAGATTTATTCATAATTTCATACTACGCGAAGAATAGACTTTCATGGGTATATAAAGGAAATATTAAGTATAGGAAAACTCTTTTTCGTTGTAGGTGACATATGCTTCACGGTTGAACACAAGTATTTTTGAACACATATAAGTGAAAAAGTACTCTTATGGAGAAAAAGAATTGATACCTTCGATTGACATTAGATAATGTATATAAACTTATGAACAATCACTATCGGTTTGTATTTTAGGTGCACACGCAGATTTGTTGGAGTTCTTATAAAATGTACATCCTGTACGAACGTTTTATTCTTCCAAATTTTACGATACTATGTCTCATATAATAACTATATGGATTAAACGTAATATAAATGATCCGAAAATAGACTCGAACGACATTAATTGTCTTTCTATTTATACCAATATCGAAAATACAAGTAAAGCTGAAGCAATAGTATGCAAGAATGGACTATTTATTATTTTAAACCAAATCATAGCATATTCAGAATGCACAGTATTATCATGAAATGACGAGTTTTATGTTAATTCCGACTGATTACAATACCTTTCTTTGAACGAAGAATTTCGACAACAATTTAACGAAATAAAGAATGCTTGAAAATTAGCGAACGAAGAAAATAGAAAACGCGCTAACGAAATGGAAATATTAAGTAGAAACCTCTCTCGTGTTAAACTACCACAAATAAACGTAAAATCAACTGAATTCGGTTCTATGATGACTGACGATGACGATAATATATCAGTATTAAAACACGATACTAATCCACCTCCACCTATGCCACAAAAGCCACCAACATATGTCCAACCATCCAATCCAACAGCTGCAAACTCTGGAAATCTAAAAGCTGTTTAGTATCTCCGATACTAAACGGAGAAAACAATATAAGTGTAGAAGATTTTATTCGTGAAATAAAAGAAATGAGAATGATGTGTAGCGAACAAACGTTATTATTAAAAATGATCAAAATAGAGAAAATTGTAGAAAAAGCCGCAATGACAATCCGCAATATCCATATTAACGAATTCGAAACTCTGTACGAAGGATTAAGACGTAACGTAGCTACTCAAGCATCAGTAAGAGAACACCAAGATCAGTTAAGAGTGATAAAGCAAGGAATAACCGAAAGCGTGCAAAATTATAACATTAGATTTCGACGTGTTTTCAACAAACTTCAATACAGCATTACCAATGAATATAAAGACGAACTAACTCGATGAGCGATGAACGATCGACTATACATGGTTTCTGTGATTGACTATGTAAGAGGCCTTCGTTCAGAAATAGGACACGTGCTATTGGCTAATCCCCCCCCCCCAAACATCATCGATGCAGAAAAAAAGGCAATGGACGTGGAAAAATACTTTCGCGAAGACAACGCTCGCAGACGGATGACACGACAAACAACCACTCCACCATCTTATCGTAACCAGACGTCTCGTCCAGTAGGTAACCGCTTCACGATTACAAGTAACATGAATAACAAAACTCCACCCACACAAAACATTCAACCAAGAATGAATAATTTTACAAAGCTTGAAAATCGACCATTAAACGAAAGGCCACAAACGAAATGTTTCAAATGCAATCGATTGGGACACCTTGCCAATCAATGCCAAAATTTTCGAATACCGCCTCAAACAAAAGCCCCCCCCAGGAATAAACCACATTCAAGAACAATCAGAATTAACAATGCTACCTCAGGAAGATTATCCACAATACGACTACAATTACCAGGACGACGAGGATTGCGATTTTTCGTTGACTCGGGAGCAGGAATCAACTTGCTTAAACGAGGATGCTACCCAGGAAGAACAATAATACCAGACACATAGAAATTCTCCATGGAACATTCCAAATACGAATCCAATTCCAAAATTAAACTAAATTTATTCAACAAAGAGATAGAATTTTCCTTAGTAGATGATAATTTCCCTATCATAGAAGACGGCATATTAGGCTTACCCGGTTTAAATCAATATCGATTCGAACTCTCCAATAAAACATTAAAATTAGATAATAATACTCTTCTGCTGCAGCAAGAACCAACTCTCGCATCGGGAGAAATCGTTCAAAAAATTGTATACTTCGACGGAAAGCCAACGCCAGTATGCTTTATCAATGGTGGTAAGTTTTCAGTCCAAATTTCTAACATTATTGAAAATATAAACACTGTAGATCAAATCGAAAAATTCAAATCTTTGATTCGACTATCGCACATAGAAAAACCTCTTAGAGAACCTATGTAGTATTTTCGTCTGTACCTACTTAAATTATATTTATCTTATTTTCCTTTAAGCATTCGTGAACGTAGTGGTAATGAACTTCAATGTGTTTAGAATTTTTTGTGAAATTTCCGTACTTTGCTATACTTATCACTCCAGAGTTATCGTCATAAATTTTTACAGGGTTATTGTCTAGATTTACATTGAAGACCTTCATAATTTCTCTAATAGACATTAATTCACTCACCGCTTCCGATAGAGCTACATACTCTGCATACGTCCAGGCTTTTGTCACACACCTTTGTTTTTTAGATTTCCAACCGATTACATTTCCACACAATTTAATTACATATCCAGAAGTAGATTTTCTATCTAAATGATCTCCTGCCCAATCAGCGTCCACATAACAATCTATCGTTTCACACTTTTCATTCCTTTTCTAATGTAACCTTAAATCTTTAATATTAAATATTTCAATATTTCGGTACAAATATTTCAATATTCGCAAAGCATATTTAAAATGTGTCTCGCTACAACAATCTTGAAATCTACTTAAGATAATTCACACTATAACTTATATTGGGTCTGGTATTTGTACTAATATACAGCAATGCACCAATTAAGTTCTTGTATCCAATGTCATTTCTATTTATCTCAGCGTTTTCAATTTTTAAATTTGTTTCCGTTGGTGTACAGTACAATTTGCTGTTTTGTAATTTATATTTGTTCGCTAATGATTCAATGTATTTCGTTTGGCTTAGTTTCATTTCATTTTTTATATAATCATACTCTATATTTATTCCAAAATATTCTTTTACTTCACTTAAATCTTTCATTTTAAATTTATCAGGTAATAGCTTCTTTACATTTTGTATCTTTTTTTTGTTTTTACTACAGATTAACAAATCGTCTACATATATTAGCAAATAAACAACATTTTCCCCCTCTCCATGAGTATATAGGCACAACTCTATGTTATTCTTCTTAAAATCCAATGTCGTCACATACCTATCAAAACACTCATACCAGTCCCTCGGACTTTCTTTTAACCCATAATGCGCTTTCGATAATTTACAAACTCTATTCGTTCCGTCTGCATATCCCTTTGCTTGATTTACATATACCTCCGAACTTACTTCGCCATTTAAAAAGGCAGTTTTTACATCCATTTGCTCAATGATTAATCCATTTTGACAACAATATGATAGAAGAGAAGAGAATATATGTCATCAACGACTACGTTTCTTTGTTGAAATCCTCTTACCACTAATCTAGCCTTATACCTGTCATCTGATTTTCTCGTGTAAACCCATTTTACATCTAATACTTCTTTGCCTTTTACCCTCTCTACCAATTTCCAAGTTTTGTTTTTATAGAGACACTCTATTTCTTTATCCATAGCCTGTTTCCAATCTTCACTATTTTCACAACAAATCGCCTCCTCAAATGTACAAAGGATATCTACTCTACAATAATTTGCGTGAATCTCACTACTGTTTTCCTTTTCTGGATACCTTACTGGAGTTTTCTTATTACGTGTAGATCTCCTAGGAATCTTTAAGCTTTCAGAACTATTATCATTTTCATCTTCTCTACTTTCTAACTCTTCCTTATTCATGCTGTCCAATAAATAATTATCTTTACTATCATCGCTAACTGCATCGAATGAATTCTCCTCAAAACCGATACATTTTTTGTCTGTTTCTACGACCTCTACATGTCGCTACTGTTATTTTTACACCTAATAGGACTCTCTAACCTACTTCACTATATCCTAACAGAATTCCCATATCTGCCTTCTTATCCCATTTGGAAACTCTTTTTTGTTCTGGCCTTCTTACAAAAACTTTACTTCCATATAGATACAAATTTTCAACACTTGGTTTTCTCTCGAAGAATATTTCAAAAGGTGTCTTTCTCTCTGCAGTGTTTGCTAGTCTTCGATTTTTCAAGTACACCGCTGTACATACTATTTCCGGTCAGTACTTTTTATGTACTTTCGCTTCCGTTAACAAGCAACGCGCCATGTCCATCACTGTTCTATTATACCTTTCCGCTGTCCCGTTTAATTCATGTACGTAGGTTGGACAATTATTTATTATGATACCTTTATCCCTAGCAAATTTATAAATTCGATTGTTTAAGTATTCTCTTCCATTATCGCATCTTAATATTTTTAACATCTTGCCCGTTAAGTTCTCAACTTCATTTACAAACTGTACGAGAGAATGAAAGACCTTATCTTTTGATTTTATACAATAGATCCTAGCTATTTTACTATAATCATCGATAAATAAAATAAAATATTTCTCTTCATTTAATCCGGTAGTCTTAAAGATACCGCACACGTCCGTATGAATAATTTCCATTATCTCCCTAGCCCGAGTTCGATTATTTTTGAAAGATAAATTATGAATTTTCCTTTCTATATACACCTTACATTTCAACAATTCCTTTTCAAATTTATTCGGTATGCCTGTCACTAGCTGCTCTTTACTTGCCCAAAATATTTAAGTATCTAAAATTTACGTGTCCTAGCATCCTATGCCATCTTTCCTTTTTACTCATCACTACGTTCGCCACTGTTTACTAAGTGCTTCTTCCTTTCAATATACTTTTCATTTTATATGTACCATTCTCTTTGACCGCTAAAGCTGTAAGTTTATTGTTCTCATCTATTATTTTTGCAATATTTCCTTTTGAAATAACCATATTATTATTATCCGTTAACTTGCCGAAACTAATCAAGTTTGCGGACATCACATAAAAAACTTTATTCATATTTATTTTATTTCGTTTTTCAAATGCTTCAAAATAGCTTATAACATTTCATTCTTTTGTTGCCTTTATCGATCTATTATCGCCCAAATATATATTTACCGGTTCTTTAAGGTCGATAGATTTATCAAAATAATTTACATCGTTAATAATGTGATCGGTACAGCCGCTATCTAATAGGCATGTTATTTCGTTACCACTTATCTCGTTCATCTCGCTGCTGTGTGCTGCGTGCGCTGTTGCCATCCATGTGCCTGCTCCTGAGTTGCCATATTCGCTCGTGCCGGCTGCTGATTGACGATGGAAGTTTCCACGCTCCCTGTTCGTATTGCCTTTGTTTCCTCTTCCTCTGCTGCGACCACGTGTTGACCCACGCCGATAACTGTTACTGCTTCCCACTTGGACGCCATTTTGACACTCTCATGCAAAATATCCCACTCTTCCACATTTGAAGCATCCTTCCTTTTTTGCAGCAAAGGCATTAGTTTTCATTTCTCCTCGATTAAACTTATCTTTCTTTTCCGCTATTTTTATTTTATTCTTCACACACGCTACCGTTTGTTTCTCTTCTTTCACTGCATCTATTATATCCGCTATGTAGCTATACTCTTCGGGTAACGTATTGTTTTCGCACGTTCGCGGGGAGACGCGATCTCGAAGATGCGCGCCAACGGGAGTCGTAAATTCCCGTTACGATTTGCTAATCGACGCCGCGAATCGCTCGATCCCTTATTTCGTTTAGGATGATAAGGGTAGTTAAATGAAGGATAACGCTGTTGCTAACAGGTTATTATATATTTTCACAAACCAACAACTTCGGTGTAACACAAAATGAATATTTGTTATGAGATGACTACGAATGAGTGCGACCTGAGTCTCTAGACGGATTATCGCGTATACTGATGGATTTGTCGACTCAATGTATTCGAATTGCTGACCGCTTGACGAGATGCTTGATTGAGACTGACTGATCTTCGGGTGTAAACCCGGTCGAAGAATGTTGACTGTTCGAAGGATGTAAAATCAGTGATGTTCGGAGACGATGCTGTGGCGGAGGAAAGCTAAGGATGGGTGTGTCTAGCGCACGGGACCATCGGATTTGTTGGTGACGATTTTGACTAAGGGAGTGAGGGAAATAGTCTTCGTTGTTAATTGGTTAAACGAAGGGTCTTAACCGCCCTCGAGAGAAAGTGGTTCGTGGGAGGAAAGTTGCATCATACGTGAGAAAAACCAACTTTCCCTTGTCAAGCCGTAGTAGACAAAGGTCTTTAGAAATGCTTTGGAAACAGACGTTTGTTCAGTTTGAAGGACCTCGACTAGGAAATTCCTAAGATTTATGGAAGATACTTGAGACTATTGAGGGTACGCAGTGAGTATCCGAAAACATCTGGTTGCCATCTTGCCCGCGGTGTGTAGCCTGGGCTGGGTAGAGTGTTACGCGACGTAACACGTATTTATCATGTAATTCAGCTTTTCCCTCTCACTCACTTTTGCGCGTGCACCTTTTAATTCATTTATTAATTTTTCAAGATCGCTAAAAAACGATGCTGAATCACTGTATTTATCAAGACTTATCTTCTCCAATCTCCTTCTGCACACGATTTAGTGCCGTCGATTCTTTCAAGTACACTTCGTCGAACTTTTTCATTATTTCATACGCTGTTTTTTCTTCCCTAATATATTCTAATTGTCTATTTGAGAAGGCACTGTAAATTATATTTATCGCCTTCAGATCCTTTTTATCCCAGTCTGGATTGTCTGTTTCAGTCTTCACTCTAGTTATAACAATATCACATTCTTTATATCTCAGAAACATTGTTATTCTTTTCTTCCACATACCGTAACCCTCACCATCAAATATCGATAGCATAATTTCCGATCTCTCCATTTTAATTGATTTCCTATTCTTTACTCAAGCGTTCCTACGTGCTTGAAGTATTTTTTCTTTTATTTTATATTCTTTGAACGTTTCTTCCCTTACTAAACTCGCAAGACTAAAAACCACGCACTAAATAGCTTGCAAAACTAGTAACCACGCTCTGCTACCATGTTAAGGTATAGAGAGGATTCGAAAATACAAATAGTTTACTTTATTTCGCACACAACAGCTATACATATATATATATTACACTCTGAAGACTTCGATAACCTTCTTGCACGCACGCTTGTTGTCAACCACCTCCTCTAGATTCTCCTAACAGCCTCCAATCGTCTTTTGTCTCTACTGAGACCTGGACGCCCTCTGACGCTTACACACACATTCACGTGTACAGTGTAAATGTATCATCTACCTAACAAGATCATCAACGTAAAATCCTACCGTCCTCCCGAACATCATAAAACCGAAATAAATAAACAGATGACTGAAATGTTAAACAAAGAGATTATAGAACCCTCCGACTCTCCCTATAACTCTCCTGTCTGGGTCGTTCCAAAGAATATCGACGCATCAGGGAAACAAAAGTGGCGAGTAGTGATTGACTTTAGGAAGTTAAACGAACTAACAGACCAAGACGCGTATCCACTACCTGACATTGACGATATACTATCACAGCTAGGAAATGAGAAATATTTCTCCTCTTTAGACTTATCCTCAGGGTTCCATCAAATACCCATGGACGAGAATTCAAAGAAATACACTACATTTAGCACACCACAAGAACACTTCCACTATAATAGAATGCCATTCGGGCTCAAGAACGCACCTGCTACCTTTCAAAGAATGATGGATACCACGTTAAGAGGTTTGATTAACAATCATTGTTTCGTTTATCTCGATGATATCATTATATTCGAGCAATCGATAGAAGAACATACTAAAAACTTAGTCATTATATTCCAAAGACTCGGGAAAGTAGGCCTAAGAATACAACCAGATAAATGTGAATTCTTAAAGCCCGAATTAGAATATCTAGGACATGTAGTGACAGCAGATGGAGTAAAACCTAACCCTAAAAAGATAGAAGCAGTAAAGAATTTCAAACTACCAAAAAATCCTACAGATGTAAAATCATTCCTTGGGCTAGCTGGATACTATAGAAAATTTATTAGAAACTTCTCTAAAATTGCCAAACCTCAATCTATTTTTAAAGAAGGACATTTAGTATTAATTCATAACGATCATAAAGAACACAAGATAGATACTGAATGGCCAGGGCCATACACCATTGAAAAAGTGAAAAACCCCTTATTATGAAATAATAGTAAATCACTCGATTAGGAAAATACATGGTAACCGTATTAAACCTTACTTTCCAGGACGATCTTCACCTTCTTCATAGTTAGCTAAGCTAAACGTTATACCCCTTAATGGTAGTTCTATATATCAAGAAAAATTAGCTCATGCATACTTATATAGCGAATCTGTAAACGTAATTATAGGTTTAGACATTAAGGATATATATGCAAAACTCAGCGAAATTAAAAGATTTAGACTAATGTTAACAGAACATTTTATGTGAATGCCCGTATTCCAATGAAATGATTACACGCGCTCGCAAAAGAAATTTAGACAATGTAATCATGCATATTAAATTTATGACACACACTTGTTACCGAAGAGGGTCATTGAATTTTGTTGGATCCATTTCTAGAAGTCTATTTGTAACTCTGGATAACGATAATTTAGAATTAATGAATAAAAATATAGATAAATTTTTTGATGAAAACAATAACTTAAAAACCAATATAACTTACAAAACAAATTTCAAAACTATAGCTTTACCCTTAACTGACAGTCTAGAAGAAATCCTAACAAAAATTGAAAACGCTCCAAAAATCATTAATAATGTATAATCGTATAGAATGCACCTCAATCAAATTTCCAACAAAGTAAACTCTCTTAATTATGAACATAGAATTAGAAGTCTTAAGAAATAGGAACCAAGTGTCTTATAAATTATTAGTTATATTGATCTAGCATTACTAGGAACATATGTATATTTAACAAAATAGGATTATTCGATATTATAAGCAAATGCCTACCTTCCAAATTATGTATTCGCGTATTATGTTGTAAAACCAAAGAAAAAAAAAAGACACAGGTATAAGCAATATCTCTAGACCAATAGAGACACCTAGCGCACCTTTAAATACATATTCCACACCTGAAATACAACCATTACGAGAATTACCTGAGGACACCAATTCAGTCATCCTCGAAGCAAGGCATGTAAGATTCCAAAAGGGCATACAAAAGGAGGCACTACACCGAAAATAAGAGTCTGGAGGACCAGCCGCACTCTAACACTGGGGGAATGTAACGTCAACAAATATCTCCAACCGATTCAGGAAACCTGAACCGCCTTGCACACGACACCGACTCCCAAAATAAAGGATTATGAATTCGGCACGTAGGCATAAGATAAACGAACATCTAGAAGGGCTGGTTCTTGATCGAGGCTTCAGTCTTTCGGTAACAGTTTAATCGCACACTTGTAATCCTATTATAGAATAGAGGTATCTCGAACTCTGGTTCAAGAACCCAACATTTTTTTATTATTATTTTCCCATTACTTTTACGTGACAAGCAAAGCGTAACGATAAACAAACTCCGGGCAAAACAATGTTGCCGCTACGTGCAATCGTCAACCGAGGTTGAATTTAAAGTTTTCGATACTCCCCCGAGTATAAATAAAAGAACACGATCGTTAAGACAGTTAGTATCGAACATTCTTATAGCGAATTAATATCGAACGAACGTAAGCATTACCTTGTATACACATATCGAGCAACACTAAGCGAACGACGACTAATTCTGTACTGCAAATAATTTTAAATACATTTGACTACACTAAGTATCAACTCGTCTGGTCATTAATCAACAACGCGTTTAATCGTCCTCCACATACATGTTGTATAAGCTACTATGTGTATATTTATTTATGTTTCCCATAGTACAGACGTATTCCTTATTTTATTGTAGCTGTGTAATTTCAGTAGTCTTGCATAAAGGACATCTGTTTTGTTGCAATTGTATCAGCTATTAATTGTAATACTTGAAGCGTTTGTATCTAATCGTCATGCATCTGTGGTGGCACTCGACCATGGAACTTTCCAACGGCTTCGCGACACAAAGCGCTATACCTTCAAAGCGTAAGGCCGACACGCCTAATGTACCATTGATATCCCTACAGTTCTTTCGCCGAATATTCGGAAGAATGCATACGCGGCAACCGTTGCGGACATCTAATAAACGCGTGCGTAGTGGAGATATCGAGGGGCAACAAAGAAAAGAATCCATTTGGTTTCGAATCAAAGATTCGTTCTGCCCCGAGCTGCGGAGTGCGAAAGGTTAAGCGTCATAGCGAAGCAAACACAATTAGAGATACGTGATTATTGACTCTTGATAGTTAATCGTTAATCGTTAATTGTTGTTCATCGTTAATCGTTAATTGTTTTTGATCGTTCATCGTTAATCGTTAATTGTTGTTGACAGTTAATCGTTAGTCGTTAATTGTTGATCATAAATTGTTGACTGTTGATTGTTAATAATTTAATTAACTTTTTTGTTGAACATCAAGAGTATTTCTTGTGGGCACCTTCACCCACTATCCACCTCACATCGTTATTCTACATACGGAAGGCAAGATTGATATCAAGTTCGAAGGACAGACCGCAGAAGTCTGGTCTCTGCTATTACCACGAGACCTTTCGAGACCGCGCAAGGAAGTGCCGGGCCCCTTGCAACTGGACCCAGTGAAACGAGACCAGCCGTCCGTAAACGCGGCATGTGGCGATGGCTTTAGTATCCCGTCGCATTTTCGTGACGGACAGGGCACCAAGGATCTCTTTCCTTGTGAACACCGGTGTCAATATAAGCGTATACCCGTGCAACAAACTACGCGGATCCGCGAACAAAGATACGTACGAGCTGTTCGCGGCGAATCGAGTGGTCGAAGCAAACCGAAAACGCCTTTCGCGAGTCAAAACGCATCGTCTCTGACGCCACAATGTTAGTGTCACGACCGGCATACTTCAAATCCGATGGACTGACGATGGAGATAAAGATGTGGCGGCACTCGGCGACAATCGGCGGCAATATCGCTGAAGTGTCTAATGAACCATCAACATCCCAACGGTCCTTCCGCCGAAGGTTCTAGAAGAAACAGCACGTGGCAACGGTCGCGGACGCCTAGCAAATGCAAATGCATGGTGGGGATGTTGAGGGATGACAAAAGGAAGTAATCGGATTCGATCGAAAGTCAAATCATAAGAGCTTCAGTCATGGAAAGTCACGCCTAGGGTTTGGAAGTGGATTGTAAAGTGAATTGTTGTTAGAAAAAAAATAAAGTTTCTTTTTTTTATTTACACCTCAAATTTCTTTTTTTATTTTGTTATTTTACGTGACATTAGCGCATCCGGTATCGGCAACAGCGCGTGAACGACAAATGGCAGCCGCTAGGATTTGTTACAAAATCTTTGTCTCCCGTGCGATTAATTCTGTATTTAGAATAATTTTAAATATATTTGACAATATCAAGTATCAACTCGTCACGTCATTATTTAAATCATCCACCACAAATCCAAAAACAGAATAAGGAAAACAGAGAAACGAACAAATAGAAAATTAAGTTGCTAACATGTTTTTCTATAATAATATTTTAACATCAATATTGTAATACGCAATGTGTTACGCCGCCTAAAACATCTGCACGCCAGCCCGCGCGACCGGACAACAACCGACCTGCGTAACGTCACTTCGACCCTCAATAAACCTAAGGACCCACCATAACTTTCACTTCCCTGTATTGTTTCGCCATGTGTCTTCAATCCGTTTGTCTTGAAGAATTTCTAAAGCTTAAAAATATTCTCGAAACACAGTCGGTTTTTAGAGAGGTCCTTGGGTTTATTAGTCGCACTTAAAACACGGAGAAAGCGGGTATGCACCCATTAGGAAAATCCGAATAGCCCTGTAATAAAACAAGCTAGGTTTTTCTCACGCACACAGTCATCTATCCACCACGATGGTAGGAGACTCCCTACTCATCCCTTCGAGCAGTAGTGCAGGTCATGACCAATCGACACCGCGGTTCGTTACCCTCACTTTTCCTAACGAAAGTGGGAACAACGAATCCGCGTTCTTTAGGCACAGGGGCACACCCACACCGAACTTTTCTTCCGTATTAGAAAAAGAGCGACAGACAGTGTAAAAACTAACGCCTAACGCGGCAGTCTACACATAGCGCGAGAGTCGCATACTTCACGCAAATCTTTTGTCGGTTCTCGGTGTTGTCGAACACACATCTTCTCTCCTAAATATACTATAGTGCTAAGTCCATTAATACATTAATTTCCATTATAAGAGCCCTGCTCTAGCGTACATATCTATCGCATCTTCGTGCGACAAGTTGTTAACTATTTATTTCTCTACGTCAGTGTAATCTAAGTGTTGGAAATATATAATTTATAATTCTGTGAATCACAGTGCTATACAAACTCAATCACCCCTATTATCTCAACGGAAATCAGGGGATCGATCAATTCGTGGTGTCGATTGCTATAATCGTAACGGGGATTTACGACCCCCGTTGACGTCTCTCCTCGCGATTACGTCACCCCGCAATTGGTCGAAATTTACACAATGTGAAAATGAAAAAATTGGAAGCAACCGAACTACGGATGAAACTAAATCACTTCGCTGCTTGTAAAGATAACTTTTAGTGTTATAAACATAAGTCAAGTAGCAAAGAGCATAAATTGAATTTACCCAAACTCTTCTTGAAGTCTGACAAAATGATTCTTTATTTTGTCAAAAAAATCTTTACGTATTTTCCATTGCCATTCGTCGCTTTTTTCAGTGGCGTGTTTATCGCTACGTCGAAACTCCGTCGGGTAGCAGTTAATTTCATTTAAAGTAGAAAACTATTCAGAAACGTGTATACGTTACACAGCAACAAACCAGTCGCCCTGTTATTACCTCGTTCTCAACAGTTCAAATTTCAGGGACAACCGACTACTTAGTATCGACCCAGTACGTCATATTTACTCGCCAAAAGTATTGTAAACGAAAATTGTAACCAGACGTGCCGTTAGTAACTACCATTTTTCGCGAAACTTCTTTTTCATTTGGCGGAAATTTAAACAAACCCCGAAACACCGTGGCGTTTTGCAACTGTCTTTAATCCTTTAAGATAAAAAAGATTGACGCAAAATTTTGACGGGATGAAATTTCACGATATATTCAGGTGAAACGATGCGAAATTAGAGCGAAGCTTATAATGGGAATATAGTTTGCTTGTCTGTTGTCATAAAATGAGATATGCAGAATATATTAAAAAATAGAGTATATGTAATACGAAACTTTATATTATTCATGTTATTATGGACAATATATCACAATATGTTCATATATTTAAATCTCATCTGAAAAAGATTATTGTATGTAGAACACAGTTTAACTGTATTTTGAATTCTTGTTTATCAGATCACAATTGATAAGTTGATATTAGGATGATTATCCTCATTTGAAACAATTTTGTGACTGTTACTTGTCAATATACTTTATATCTTATGTACATTTTAAATATAGTACGCAAACTCGAAGTTGCAAGGAACATTAATAAAAATTCAATATTTCAATAACGCCTTTCATGATTATAATTAAATATTTTTTCAAAATGTCGCATCAGTGTTACATCTAGCACCCCCTCCCCCACACACAAAAGTTTACCAATTTATAATATATGTACTAGTAGATTGACAAGTTACGATTTACAGGTTATATAGAATTCTATTTTATGATTTTATAATTTTTCGTTAAATAGAATAATCAAATAACTTGCAATTAGTAAAATTTCATTTGTTTTATCGTCAAACTTGTGCAAGGGAACATATTAATGCTGGTAACTTTAGTGACTTGCAAAATTTCAATAGTGCAAGACAGGCCAGATATTCAATTGCAATTGGTTGCTATCCATATTTTCATCGGTCTTACAATAACCTTATGTTATCAATTATGAATTAAAAAGTTAATGAAATCACAACTCACCCAAGGCCAATGGGTATGACTTCTTTTCGAAGATCGATTGAAATCTCGAGTTTGTTGTTTGAGACATTCAGTTACCACAAGACAAAAACACCACTCCATTACAGCCGACGTAAACAAAACATGACAGATTCTTCCAATTCTCGGACAATAAACATAGCCTTACATACTTACTGTTTTAAAGTCACAGTCTGTCGTTGAACTTTCGCCAAGTAACTTGATACGTACATATACACGTCCCTCGAAATCAGTTTTCGACGAAAATACATACGTGACATGTTATGTTGCAACCGAACGTGAATTTCTCGCGGGAAATAGCCTGATATCGTTTATTTATGCGTCTCTCAAATACGAATTTTACTATACACTTCGTTTAAGGCACGCCATTTTGCAAAACGATTATCGAAAGATTACTGCTTACATCGAGATCGAGAATAGATTCGCAGGAAGCTGGATGCCGCGATTTCTTCCCGCGCTTTACTTTCTTCCGAAGTTGTGATTGGTTGATTTCCTGCTGCCATATTCGGTTTCGCCGAGAATCGTGAGCACGTACGCTGGAAGCAATGCGGGGTAATTATTTAATTTATTTCATAATATTATTTAACATATATCGTGAAAAATTCTGAATATTCGGATTCTTCTGTTATCGTTTCATCGTATGTTAGCATTATCAGCTCTCGATATCGAATTGACAAACAGAATTTTTCTCATATAAAGTAAGTCACATTAAGTATATGTATATGTATAGTCGAAGCAATGCAATTAAAAATTTTTCCATTTTAATTGGAATTATTTATCACAGACATTTTACCGAGCATTCATTTTATATATATATATATATATATATATATATATATATATATATATATATGTCGGAGATGAAAGGAAAGCCGAAGCCCTTCCTTGGAGATTTTGGGAACATCCTCTAGTACCTTAGCCTAGATTTTATTATAGTTGTAATTGTTTAAGATTTGTAATAAGCGAGATTGGGTTCGAGGTGACAATCGGTCGCTGAACGTAGCCACGGTCACGGGATGGATGTTTTATCTAACGGAGGTCTGGAGTGGTTGTATGTGTTTTCCGAGAAGTGTGGTTGTGGCGGCATGCGGCCTCGAGAGCGGGCCGAGCCACGTGTGATGTTGCCTCGGAGGTGCCGATGCAATGGGACATACATTGTATTTAGTAACCAAAACTCCAGGCAGAAACTGCCTAGCAACGGCGTTTGGAACTCTCTCGATGCTTCCAACGAGTGTGCCTAGCAACGGCGTTTGGAACCTTCTCGATGCTTCCAAACGGGGATAGAAAACAAAATGCAATCGTACAGGGAGAAAAATCTCCACGAGGCTGGCATTCTTGCGATTGCCTTGGAGAGTGATACATCGAGCGTTTTCGAGGATCGCATTTGCGTCTAAGTTAGTTTCGCTTAGTAAGGAGTTATCCCGGTGACCGTGGATTCGTTTGAACTCAAACATTGCTAATAGTATTATTTAATTTAATTATTCGTAGATCGTATTATTCATTAGGCTTAGTGTTTGTTAGACTTATTATTAGTTGTACTTATTATTTGTTAAGCTTAGTGATAGACCTGTATATACGTGTAAATAAAATCTCGGCTTTGTGAAACGATGGCTAGTCCACATGAAGAGTCGTCGCGCGCCCAAAATTCGAATCCTGATCCGACATCAGAAGTGGGATCAGAACCGTTTAAAGTGCTACAAGGGCAAATGGACCTTATACGCGAGTTAATTCAGACGCTAGCGCGCAAACCGGGGGAGCAACGACCGAGTACGGAATCTAAGGATGCAACGTTACCACGTTTTGACCCCGAAGGCGCGGGCGCCGATCCATCCGCGTGGTGCTCTCATGCTGATCTGATTTTGAAAGACCACCCGATGCAAGAGAGTGCGTTACTTTCCGCTCTAAATCGCGCCCTAAGGGGTTCTGCTGCGCATTGGCTTTCACAAATGGTGCGCGGTGGAAAGCTTACCTGGCCAACGTTTAAGGAACAATTTCTTTCGCGTTTTGGTGGCAGAGAGACAGCCGCTTCGGCGTTAATAAGGATATCCAGAGAACGACCGTCGGAGACTGAATCTCCGGGAGCGTACGGTAGTCGCCTCCGCTCCATGCTGCAGATGAAGTTGCAAGATCTAACGATGCCCGAAGTGATCAATGCCCTCGCCCTTTATATGCTGAGTTCACAAGATCGACGCTTTCGGCGACTAACGCTCGCGAATAATATCAGGACGGAGGACCAATTTCATGATGAAATGAGGATTCTCCCTTACAACGATCAGCCGACATTTTCGCCAAGAAATTCACTAACGGAACCTGAAGCTAAACGCAGCAGGCTATCAGTTCCTCGGATTAAGTGCTACCGCTGTGGTGCTCACGGACATAGGAGAACGGAGTGTCGCCTGCAAACACAAACGGGGAAGGAGCAGGATATACGAAACCCGAAGGAAAAACGACCAGCCGCATCGTCGAAGGTGACCTGCTTCAAATGCCACGAGGAGGGACATATCGCGCCTAATTGCCCATCATCGCGGAAAAGAAACTACGATTCCATTGACGAACGCCGGATCGACTCCTGTGTAGTAGAAGCTCCGGCTGGTAGATTAAGCCATCTGGGTGAGTCGTATCCATTTTACTTTGATTCTGGGGCCGAGTGTTCGTTAATCAAAGAGTCCCTAGCCTCGAAATTTTCGGGCAAAAGAATAACCGATGTGGTAGTGATGCGGGGAATCGGGAATACTTGTATTAAGAGTACACTTCAGATTTTGTCCACTGTTCGTATTAACGATCTTACATTGGAGATAGTTTTTCATGTCCTTGCTGACGATTACCTAAAATACGACATCATGATTGGTCGCGAGATTTTGAGCCAGGGATTCGACGTAAATATCGCGCAAGATAGCCTCGTTATTTGTAAAACAAAGGTCGTTAACGCTTGTGGTAAAGTCGCAGAAGATGCGGTCAACATTAACGAGGTTGACACTGATGTGATCGGTAACTATAAAGATCGATTAATCTCTGTTCTCGAAAAATTCAAAGAATCATTCATTACGGGTTTCCCGCGTACTCGCGTCAGTACGGGCCAGTTGGAAATACGGCTAATCGATCCCAACGTCACCGTGCAGAGAAGCCCTTACAGGCTTAGCGTGGAAGAGCGAAGAATAGTACGCGAGAGGATAGACGAGTTAATTAAAGCACAAATTGTAAAACCTAGTAATTCGCCGTTCGCGAGCCCTATAATACTCGTGAAGAAGAAGGACGGCTCAGACAGATTGTGCGTAGACTTTCGAGCGCTGAATAAAAATACGGTCGCGGATCGGTATCCCTTACCCCTTATTGCTGACCAAATCGCGAGATTGCAGAGTGCGAGATACTTCATTAGCCTGGACATGGCTAGCGGATTTCACCAGATCCCCATTCACCCTAACTCGACGGAATATACTGCGTTCGTTACCCCCGACGGTCAATACGAATACGTGACGATGCCGTTTGGGTTGAAAAATGCACCAGCCGTTTTCCAGAGAGCCATTTTCAAGGCCTTAGGCGACCTCGCTTATTCGTATGTCGTTGTTTATTTGGACGACGTTCTAATAATCGCCGACTCAATAGATCAAGCTCTAGAAAGGTTGCACACTGTACTAAACACTCTCGTAAACGCCGGATTTTCTTTCAATTTCGCTAAATGTTCTTTTCTGAAGACGTCGGTACTTTATTTGGGATATGTAATTCGTAACGGAGAAGTTCGTCCAAACCCGGGAAAAATACGAGCTTTGAATTCTTTACCTGCACCGTCGACCGTCACACAGCTTAGGCAGTTTATAGGTTTGGCCTCTTACTTCCGAAAATTTATTCCTAAATTTTCGCAAGTGATGAAACCCTTGTACGCACTCACTTCTAGTAACAAGCACATAACTTGGACGGACAGGCACGAAAAGATAAGACAACAGATAATTTCCGTTCTGACCGACGCGCCGGTGTTAATGATATTTGATCCCAATCGGCCCATAGAGTTACATACCGACGCTAGTTCGGAGGGGTATGGAGCTATTTTAATGCATAGAGTCGAAAAGGAAAACAGAGTCATCGAATATTATAGTAAAAGGACCAGTCCCGCGGAATCTAGGTATCATTCGTACGAACTGGAGACACTAGCAGTAGTAAGCGCCGTTAAGCATTTCCGACACTACTTACATGGACGGAAATTCTTAGTAGTTACCGACTGTAATTCTTTGAAAGCCTCCAGCAACAAAGTAAACTTAAACGACCGGGTTTATAGGTGGTGGGCTTATTTGCAAACATTCGATTTTGACATCATGTATCGAGAGGGTAAACGAATGGCCCACGTAGATTTCTTTTCGCGAAACCCCGTAGACTTGAATCGCCGTATGATAGACAAGGTCGCAGAGAAAGAGATTAATCTGGCCGAGATCTCCGAAGACTGGCTATTAGCGGAACAACGTCGCGATCCGCAAATCTCCGAAATCGTTAATAAATTACAGAACGAAGAGCTCGCGGAAGATATCGCGAATACCTACGAACTGCGATCCGGTACACTTTACCGTAAAGTACAACGAAAGGGCAGAACCCTTTGCTTACCCATTGTTCCGAGAGGTTTTAGATGGTCCGTCATCAACCATGTGCATCAGTCAATTATGCACTTAGGATGGGATAAAACGCTCGAGAAGCTCTATGAGTATTATTGGTTCGAGGGAATGGCGAAGTATGTTCGCAAGTTTGTCGAGAACTGTCATGCTTGTAGAGTTTCGAAGGCTAGTTCAGGTAAAATACAGGCTGAACTGCATCCTATACCTAAGACCGGCATACCGTGGCATACGGTGCATATGGACATAACGGGCAAGCTGAGTGGCAAGAATGACTCGAAAGAGTATGTCGTCGTCTTGATCGATGCCTTTACGAAATTCGTGCACTTACATCACACACGCAAATTGGATTCGCTTAGCGTTATCAAGGCACTTAAGTCCGCCGTGTTTTTGTTCGGTAGTCCCTGTCGAATAATAGCAGATCAGGGTAGATGTTTCACGGGCCGGGAGTTTCAAGAATTCTGTGCAAGCAAACAAATCAAAGTTCATTTGATCGCGACCGGTGCAAGTAGGGCCAATGGGCAAGTAGAGCGTGTTATGAGCACGTTAAAAAATATGTTCACAACGGTAGAAACGACCGGGCGTTCATGGCAAGACGCGATCGGGGAGATGCAATTGGCCTTGAATTGCACCATCAACCGCGTAACCAAATCGAGTCCTTTAGAGTTATTGATTGGTAGAGCAGCAAGACCGTATGACTTATTACTACCTGATAACATCGAGGAAAAAGAAATAGATATCTCCAGTGTAAGACAACAGGCAATAAAAGAGATGGAAACTAGTGCTAGGTATGACAAAGAGAGATTCGATAAAACCAAAGCTAAAGTAGTTAGGTTTAATCCTGGTGATTTGGTACTACGCCAAAATGAAGAAAGGAACCAGACAAAATTGGATCCAAAATTCAGGGGTCCGTTTGTGATATCGGAGGTCCTGGGAGGAGACCGATATACCTTGAAAACACTGGATGGGAAAAGGTCATACAAGTACAGTCATGACAGGTTAAGGAAAATGCCGGATAGTCGCATTCCTGCGGAGTTGGATGTCTGTTGTGATGACGAGAACAGTGACCATGGCGATGCGAGTACCCCGATCCCAGAGGATCGTAGAATTATATGAGCCCAGGTGCGGCCATGGGACGGAGTTCAGTGCGGTCAGGCACTGGGAGCGACGATGTCACGAAGCTGGGAGCCGGTTTAGTACCGACAGCGACGATGTCACGAAGCTGGGAGCCGGTTTAGTACCGACAGCGACGATGTCACGAAGCTGGGAGCCGGTTTAGTACCGACAGCGACGATGTCACGAAGCTGGGAGCCGGTTTAGTACCGACAGCGACAATGCCACGAGGTTGAAGCTGGTTTAGTACCGATAGCGACAATGTCACGAGGTTGGAGCTGGTCTAGTACCGACAGCGACAATGTCACGGATTTGGAGCTGGTCTAGTACCGACAGCGACGATGTCACGAAGCTGGAGCTGGTCTAGTACCGACAGTGACAATGTCACGAGGCTGGAGGCGGTCTAGTGTTGACAGCGATCGTGTTACGAAGCTGGTTATGTAACGAACTTTGAGAGTATGTGCGATTCGAAGGATGAGACCCATTTGGGTGTGAAATCGAGAATGGTCCGTCATGTCATTACGACCCGACTGAAAGCACGCAGAATGCAACTGGCACTTTGAATGCTAATCACAATGACACTAATCTTGTTTCCTTTTGTTTTGTTGACGAAGGTACACCCGAGGACGTGTGATAGTCAGGATGGCCGTGTCGGAGATGAAAGGAAAGCCGAAGCCCTTCCTTGGAGATTTTGGGAACATCCTCTAGTACCTTAGCCTAGATTTTATTATAGTTGTAATTGTTTAAGATTTGTAATAAGCGAGATTGGGTTCGAGGTGACAATCGGTCGCTGAACGTAGCCACGGTCACGGGATGGATGTTTTATCTAACGGAGGTCTGGAGTGGTTGTATGTGTTTTCCGAGAAGTGTGGTTGTGGCGGCATGCGGCCTCGAGAGCGGGCCGAGCCACGTGTGATGTTGCCTCGGAGGTGCCGATGCAATGGGACATACATTGTATTTAGTAACCAAAACTCCAGGCAGAAACTGCCTAGCAACGGCGTTTGGAACTCTCTCGATGCTTCCAACGAGTGTGCCTAGCAACGGCGTTTGGAACCTTCTCGATGCTTCCAAACGGGGATAGAAAACAAAATGCAATCGTACAGGGAGAAAAATCTCCACGAGGCTGGCATTCTTGCGATTGCCTTGGAGAGTGATACATCGAGCGTTTTCGAGGATCGCATTTGCGTCTAAGTTAGTTTCGCTTAGTAAGGAGTTATCCCGGTGACCGTGGATTCGTTTGAACTCAAACATTGCTAATAGTATTATTTAATTTAATTATTCGTAGATCGTATTATTCATTAGGCTTAGTGTTTGTTAGACTTATTATTAGTTGTACTTATTATTTGTTAAGCTTAGTGATAGACCTGTATATACGTGTAAATAAAATCTCGGCTTTGTGAAACGATGGCTAGTCCACATGAAGAGTCGTCGCGCGCCCAAAATTCGAATTCTGATCCGACATATATATGTATAAGATTTATAAAATGAATGCTCGGTAAAATGTCTGTGATAAATAATTCCAATTAAAATGGAAAATACCAATTTATAATATATATATGAACACACACACACACACACACACACACACACACACACACACACACACACACACACACACACACACACACACACACACACACACATACAAACAATAGAAATACTTTCGTGTGCTATTATACGTAGTTCGATAGTTTACATTTCACGGGCCCCGTGTTGCACCTGCGTCGGTTTCGTTCCTGTTTCCAACGTATAAGTGTAGCGTCAGTGATTCGCGTGACGCGACGCAACCTTCAACGTTTGTTTTTCTCCGTTTATGCGTTGTGTGTTCGTTTGAATGAAAACGTCGCGAGTGTTGTAACAAAAACCACGGAAAACAGAAGAAGAATACGGAAGCAAAAGGAATTCCAGGCTACAGCAGAATGCCCATTGCCCAACAGGGTTTCGTTCCATGGTATTTCAACGAGGTAAGCTACCTCTTTTAGTACGCTTCAAGGCGCCTCTTTCCAACCAATTAATTTGCGTCCAACACCATTTTAACTTCGTATACTCAGAGAAAATATCGTTCTTTTCTATTTTCTAACTCTGATCTATGTATAAATTTACTGCGACGGGTCATTTCTACGGATTAACGTATCTTATAAAAACGTTGCGTGAAATGTTAATAATATATAAGTCTTGAAACATTTGTACTAATTTCATAGAGGAACGTAGTTGGTACCTTCCGGGTGGCATATTGTATGCTTGTTACATGAACTTTCCAAATATCTTACAGTTAAATGGTTGGATTGTTTACTAGAATAAGCAACACAACATTGTTTTTGATTTATTGTGAATGAATTTATGGAATCATATTATTTTACACATATACACTATCGCGCAAAAGTATCCCAACATTTGATTACTTTTGATATTATGTTATTTAATTGCACAATCAAATTGATAGTATGTGCCGATATATAATGATTACGATCTGTATTATTATCTTATTCCTATGATGTGGTTTTAACATAGGTCGTAACAAAACGGTCAAAAAATTCTTTATTCTCAGACTCTGTAGCCTGTAAGAAACGAATTAATTAATTAAGAATCTCGTTGTAACCTACAGGTTCGGAAAAGGCTGATAGGCTTTGGTCTACGTGGTGGTTGGGAATTTTCATTCGTTTCGAGTTCGCTTAGCTGATAAATAGTGAATGTGCATTTCTTCCAAAATAAAGAAGAAAGCGAAGTCGATAGAAACGTGGGTCAAATTTGAAATCATTTCTCGATTATGTGGAGGTTGATTAAACGCGTTGCTGTATATAGTGATGAGACGAGTTGATATTTGGTGTAGTCAAATGTATTTAAAACTATCGGCAGTACTCTTCTAACGATCTCCCTCTAACGAATTTAAATTCGACTTCGGTTGACGGTTGCGCGTAGCGGCGATATTGTTCTGTCCGGAGTTTGTTTATTATCAAGTTTCGTACCTCGAGACGGTATCAATGCCCCGAGGCAAAACAACAACATGAGTTACTCTCGATTCGCATCGTCCTATGACTCATATGCCGCTACAATATGCAATCGAATAAAGTGATAAATAGCTTGCAGATGTTTACGCGTCTCTGAAAATGTTAAAAGATATAACATGTTTAACGCGAAGTATTCGTGATAATATTCGCTGCAATTTGAAATATCTGCGTGCAGTCTCGTAGGTTTTGAATAAAAATTTATCTTTTATCGAAAAATACATACATGTTTTGGCCTATATATAGCTTTGTACTCTTGTAACCTAAAAGAGAAGTCGAAAAAAAGTGATGTTGACTCTTGCAGTAAAAAATTCATTTATGTCAATACTACTTTTAGAAATGCACCAAGAGAAGCAAGACAAATTATTGACGAAACACAGGATAGTCATTTCCGATCCAAAAGAAAAACGCAACTAAAATAATATGTAGATAGCTATTAAGGCAATAAATAATAAAGTCATTGAAATGATCCATCATTTCAAACTAATATCGCTTCTCTTTACTTCAGAACTGCTATAAACATTTTAAATATCATTTATGTCTTGGTTCCCTTGCGAAGTTCTCGAAGAATTCGTCAAATGATGTCATGAACAATATAAATAATCGTAAAAAATCTATATTTGTGTTTAAAAAATAGGCGAATAAAGAGAAATAGGATAATCGAGACCGGTGAAAAAGGATCAACCAACATCCCGCATCTGATACAAGCGGAAGAGAAATCAATTTCTATCATGTCGCACGGCGAACAAGAACGCAAATACGGAATCTTTTGTATAATACTACTCCAAACTCTGTTGAGTCGCAGTAATAATAATAATCGGGTGTTGACTTCTGCTCGTTTTTACTCGAAGTTTGCTCGTTACCTCTTTGAAATTTGGTGGATCGTTTTCTGTCGAAACCCGTTCCATCTGACGTTAAAATCAATAAAAACAATATTACGATAAAGACTTTTATCTCCATTGTTGTCAACTTCCGTCAAGTCTTCGTTTTCTGCTCGCTGGATATAATACGGATTCCCAAAAACTTTCTTCGTATGAAATTTTACTAATGTACATTTATCAAACATTGCACATTTTAAAATAGGTTATCATTATAAGATTAAAAAAAAAATAGCTAAAAATATCTTGAAACAAAAGAAACCAATTTTGAAGTTTGTTAGCCCGGAAATGTCATGGTAGGAAGGTATACTTCGATATTACTTTTACTATCGATAGGCGTCGCCGTCGTTGCTGTTATCATATACGAGACACAACAAATCACGAAATTGACAAATCACCGGTGATCTCCTCGAGTCGCAGTTCGAACGTTTCACAAATAAGTTAAAGAATTAAACTTTAGATATAGTGGTAAAATTTATTGTATGAATCCAACAGAGTGATGGTTCAGAGTGTTATAACAAAGAGGTATAGAACGCTGATTTGGGAGACTTCTTGTACTGAGGTTTTAGTCCCTCTGAAGCGGTTATCGTCGGGTGTATATCAGAGGCGCCTATCCGTTGCTATCTGGTTATTTTTTCGATAGCTGTGGCATGTAGGATGTTTTGTCTACTCTATTAGTGCTTCTAAGCGTGTGATACTGTCGACGATTCGCCTGTGCATGATTATACATTGAGTAAACGGATAGCCTGAGTTGGAGTTTTGATGATTAGGATAATCGAAATAATTCATAGCCATGATAATATTTTAACTAATTTATTTTGTTGTCTTTTATAGGCCACTGCAATGAGAAAAGAATTCCTGAAGCCAAAGAAAATGATACATCCAAATAGCAGAAAGTCTATCGCTATTACGAAAAAAGCCAAAAAGTAAATACAATTACTATTAAATTATGTGATTTTGTTATGTACATTTCATTTATTTTATATGATTATATAATACTTTTGTGTAATAAAGAAGGAAATGGACAATGTGTTTTGTTTCAGAATATCAAATAGACAGAAGGCAGAAATGTCCTGCTTGATAAAACAGAATTCAATAGGAGAGAAAATATCGTGGATCAGAAACAATATGATTCCAGGCGTGTGTCCCTATACTCCAGAGATAACTGCAAGTTTGTTAGAAACGGAGGTAAAACAAAAATGTATACACATGATGATACAGAGATTGTACATTAAAGATGTGATTAGTTATAGTTCTATATTTGATCCAAAGGTATGTAGCAAGAAATGATGAAGAAATGGAAGAAATTACTATTAAAAGGTCTATAGGTAGCAACAGGAGTAGACAGCATGCTAGGAGGGAACATATAATTAGAGTAGAAAGAACTAGGAGAATATCATACACGTGGAATAGCTGAAGAATTACAGCCAAATTTATTTTCAATATATCCTGATGTACAAACCCTCCTTTATTTTTCAGAAATTTCTGATATTTTAAATGCAACTCAGTGTGAAATGTTATTGAATTGGAATAATGAATTACAGTGTGCGAATAATTTTAAATTTATAAGGTTTGGCGAGAAAGATTTAAAGAAAGTATTAGAGCTAAGAAAAAGAATGAAAATAAGCCATATTAGACTATCCAAATCTCTATTAGCTATGCCTGTAAACAAGAAGAATTTATTCAGCAAGCCAATTGATTTAGATGAAAATAGTGTAATGGAAATAGAATAAATTCTGTAGATATGTCTTTTTATCTTTCATCTCTATTTAAAAACAAGAAAACAGAAGAAAAGCGAACAGTTTTTTGTTTGCGAAATGCTAGAAACCGCATTTCGTCTTGCTCTTATCTCCCACGAGAAACAGTCACGTCACAAGATACAAGAGTACGATAGAAGAGAAAAGAAAATGTTCGATTGTGAAATATACAACAAAACTGAAACATGCAGATGAATCACGTGCACGTTATGATTATTCTGCATCGTTCCTCCGCCTTTCCTTCATTTTTTTCGCTAGCTGCTCCATTATTTAAGAACGAAGATATAGTAATTACTCTCAAAGTTGTACATTACGAAATGGTAGGAAAATCAATAGTACAATGATAAATATACGATTTTAAAAGCTTTTTAGATTTCTTACATACTTAGCATTAATCAAATAGCTTAGTATATAAAAGAGTTTACTTATGTCGCATGTTATAAATGCAGCTGCGTTCGTTACAACAATTCCAATTCCAAGGAATTTCTCTCGAAGATCGCAGTGAAGAATTTGCTTTGTTAAATTATTACTGGTATACTTCGTCAACTTGTGGTATATCGATACAATTTGTCAACCATCACTTTTAATAGCTTCTCGCTAATAAAAACATTTCGTACCTATTTAATAAGAAGCAGTATATTCTTAATTATTTAGAAATTTACTTAATGATGTTTAAAAATACGAATATGTTTAAAAATTATAATGTAAATATATATATTTCATTTCATGTTTTACTAATATATCTCTAATTTAGATTAAATATCTGAAACTTGAAAGAAACTTTTAAAACTTTCAATACATCGCATACGTTTCAAATTTAGTGCATAGTTACATATATATATACGATCGATCTTACTCGATCATCTTACTCGAAGAACAGGGTCTGCGTGTGGCGAGCTACGGGACAGGGACCATTGGAATGTTTACTGTCGAGTGTTACAACTATTTCCTTCTTAAGGAGAGCTATAGAATTATTCCATGCCTTTGTTAGAGAAAGCGTTCATCCTGTGACCGCGGCTACGTTCGGCGACTGACTGTCGCCTCGAGCCCAAGCTCATTATCACAACTCTCGAACAATTACAATCGGATTGAATAACTACAATTGTTCAATTACAGCTATAGTAGACTCTAGGTTACAATGTTGCGGGATTATCCAAAATTCCAAAGGCTCCGGTGTTCTTTCATCTCCGACAAATATATTATGGTATAGTTCCTATTTTCCGACCGCATGGAAGGAAAATAGGACAGCCTTAATACCAAAGGCTAATAAAGATGGAAATATGGTCGAGAACTGGCGACCAATTACGATCGGCCCAATTCTAGGCCGCATTTTCTCATTAATCCTCGATGGGCGGCTAAGACGGGGTATAGATCAAAATATAAGGCTGTTGAGATATGTGTAATTTTCTGTGCTGGACTGAGTTAAGTAGTAGAAATACTTATATGTATATATCAGTGTGTGGAAGTATGTGTGTGTGCGCAGCGTCTCGAAACAAAGGAATGTAAACAGTCAGTCGGTTAAGAGTCGTCGATGAAGAGTCGGGTGTAGAAGGTGCTGAGACGCGTGCAAGTGTGTATCGATAAATATATATAGAATCGTCCATGTAATAAATATATCATTATTTTAGTAATAACTGTCAATATAAATTTAATGTTCCTATAACATTATTTCGGCTTCAAAGATCCACAATTCTCAACATGGTAGAAGATCGTGGTTGCCGAGATTTAAGGTTATGGAACCACGTGTAACCGGGAGCGAATGTATAAAAGTCGATTTATAAAAAGGAATAAAAAATTGGAAATAAATTCTGAAGAGATAAAAAGGCTATTGGTAGAACAAATACAAAGATTTTGGATAATAAAGAGAATTATTTTTTGAAAAAAAAAAAAGTGTGAATATAGAAAACGAATCAAGATGCCAAGGGACGACGAAATTAAGGTTCAAATATTCGATGGACGCG
Source organism: Bombus vancouverensis nearcticus (assembly GCF_051014615.1). Classification (NCBI taxonomy): domain Eukaryota; kingdom Metazoa; phylum Arthropoda; class Insecta; order Hymenoptera; family Apidae; genus Bombus; species Bombus vancouverensis. The sequence continues at coordinate 187,387 of NW_027468951.1, forward strand.
ATTACAGAATGTGGAAGAAAAGAATATTAATGTATCTAAAGTGTAAAAAATGTTATGAACCGGCTACACGAGAGAAAATGGACACGGATGCGCAAGATAAGTGGAATGAAAAGAATCAATGAGCGATGAACTACATCTATAGTAGTATAACGAATGAGCAATTAGAATTTGTTGGTGATCAAGACACTGCTTTAAAAATAATGCAAAAGTTTGATGAGATGTATATGAAGGAATCAACAGCAGTGCAAATTTGTATAAGAAGTAGACTAGACATGATGAGGTTGAAAGACTTTGAAGAATCAAATTCATTTTTCACGGAATTTGAAAAAAATTTCAATGAATTAAAGAGTGCCGGTGCAAATGTAAGCGAACGTGAAAAACTCGACTACATGCTGAAAGCACTACCAGAATCGTTGAGCTATGTTGGTGACTTAATCGACTCAGTGAAAGAAAGTGATCGGACTTGTGAATTTTTGAAAAATAAAATTATAATGTGGGAAACGCGTAGCAAGAAAGAAAGTGATAGAACAAAGTCAAATGTATTTACAGCCGAAAAAAAGGACATAAAGTGCTATGGCTGTGGAAAGTACGGTCACATGGCAAAGAATTGCACAAACACGTATAGAGGCGGAAACAATGGCGCAAACAATGGAAGAACGCAACAGCAAGGAGGTGCGTATCAGCCGCAGTAGAATAGGGGTCGCGGCGGACGAAGTTTTGGCCAAAGAAGACGAGGATACGGCCAACGAGGACAAAGCAGAGGCCGGCAACAACGCTACTACGAGGCAAGTCACCTAACGAGAGTAGAGCGCGAAAATAATAAAAATGAAATTACGGTATGTACTAGCGATACGCGAAAAATAGATTGGATATTGGATAGTGGATGTTCAGATCACATTATAAATAATGACTCTTATTTTGTTGAGTACGAAAATTTAAAAAACCCGATAAATGTGAAGTTAGGAGACGGTAGAATTCTAAAAGGAACAAAAGTCGGAAAAATTTTAACTTACTTTGAAGTAAACAAAAGGAGGATTAAAATTACAATGTCTAACGTATTTTACGTGAAAGAAACGGATAATAACTTAATTAGCTATGCGAGAGTAATGAATGAAAATAAGATAGTCTCAGCAGGAAATACTTTAAAGATATATAACAAATACAGAAAGTTGATAGGGATAGCATTCAAAGATCATGGTTTATATAAGATAAGTAGTTACATTGAAAGGCAAGAATCTCATGCTAAAAATGTAGAAATGTACCCTTCCAAAATAACCGTAGAAGAGCACGCGAGATTTTAGAATTAGTACATACCGATTTAAATGGACCTCATAATAATACCGGGTTTGATGGAACCAAATATTTCTTGACATTTATAGATGACTACAGTAAGTGTGCATTGATTTATACTTTGAAATCAAAAGGTGAAGTTTACAATTGCTTCCTTGATTACATAAACAAAGTCGAAAATCTTACTGGTAAAAAGATAAAGAGATTAAGATACGATAATGGAAAAGAATATATGAACAAAAGCATGTACAATCTAACTAGGGAAAAGGGAATTGTCGTAGAACCATGCCCACCTTATGTTCACGAGTTAAATGGAACAGCTGAGCGCTACAATAGAACAATCATGAATTCCGCTAGATGCTTATTACATGATTCAAAGCTGAATATTAAATATTGGCCGGAAATAGTTAGAGGCGCGGCGTACTTAAAAAATAGAACCGTTACAAACACATATGAAAATAAAACACCATTTGAAATATTTTTAAAAAGGAAACCGAATATAAATAATTTAAGATTGTACGGAAGTAGAGTTTTCGTAAGAATACCCGAAGTTAAAAGAAATTCGAAATGGGACAAAAAAGCGGACACTGGGATACCTGTAGGTTATGAAAACAATGGATATAGGATACTAGTTAATAATAAAATTGTAATTGCAAGACACGTAGAATTTATAGGTGAAGATGATAATTTAGTAGGATTTCGAGGAGAAGATGGACCAGGCAATGAGACAGAAAAGGTTTTTGACGAACATTCGGATGTAAACGAAAAGGTCGAGCAGGTTGCAATAAAAAAGGAGAGAAATTTAAGTAACGAATCAGAAGAAAAACTTGAGGACACAGAAAGTAATTTGAGAAGGTAAGGACGGGAAAGAAAGAAACCTCAAAGATATGGTCAAACGAGCTCATATTTCATTTATGTGAATATAGTTAGTGCACACAGCCCTCAAACCTATGAAGAAGCTTTAAGTGGAGATGACAGCGGTTCATGTAAAGAAGCAATGGATCGAGAAATGAATAGTTTAATGAAAAATAAGACCTGGCAATTAGTAGAAAAACCAAAAGACAAAAAAGTATTAGACTTGAAATGGATATATACGAATAAATCTGATAATCGTAAGAAAGCGCGACTAGTTGTTCGAGGCTTCCAACAAAAAGAAGTACTGGAAGATTTATACTCTCCAGTAGCAAAAATGCAAACGTTGAAGTTATTACTATCTTATTGTTGTCAATATGGTTTGACGATTATGCAAATGGATGTAGAAACAGCTTTCTTAAACGGAACTATAAAATCGGAAGTATTTGTAAAACAACCTATAGGTTACGACGATAAAAGCGAGAAAGTATGTAAATTATCAAAAGCGTTATATGGATTGCGTGAAAGTTCAAGAGCTTGGTATGAATGTTTCGACGAATATATGAAAAAATTAGGATTTCAAAGAAGTAAGAGTGATTATTGTCTGTATATGAAGTATGAGAGCGATGATGTTATATATTTAATTCTATTCGTAGACGACTTATTAATATGTGGAAAAAACATAAGAAAAATCGATGAAATTAAAAAAAAAAATTGTAAAACAAATTTTTGATGAAGGACTTGGGTGAAGTAAAGACTTACTTAGGAATAAACATTGAATACGATAATAAGAAGTGTGAGATGAAACTGCATCAAAGTAGGTATATAGAGTCATTAGCGAAACATTATAATATAGAAAACAGTAAATTATATTTTACACCAATGGAACAAAACTTAAGTTTAGAACCCGCACAATCAGCTTTAGACGATATAAGATATAGAAATCTCATAGGAGCTTTGTTATATATTAGTACTGGAACAAGATTAGACGTTAGCTATAGTGTAAATTAAAGTCGATTTCAAAACAGTTACAACGAGACCCACTATAAATATGCAGCACAAAAAATTAAGGAGGTGTGTTGAGATATATGTAATTTTCTGTGCTGGACTGAGTTAAGTGCGTAGTAGAAATACTTATATGTATATGTCGGGTTATCATTAGGATTTAAGGCGCGTAACGATTCTTCGTTTGAATTAGCCATTGTTTTACAAAACAGAGAATATATTTACACGAATAAACAAGGTTTTACAAATATTATGAATAATGAATTTTGTAAATGATACGATTGATTAACAAATGATAAATTAAATTATTAATTAGATTAAAGAATAATAAGTTTTATCGAACAATAAAAGAAACGAATAATATATCTTACGATTTACTAATTTAACGAATAATAAAAATTAACGATTGATAAATTTACAAATATTGAATTTAATTTACGCTATAAACAATGATCCGGGGTTCAAACGAATCCACGGTCAACGGGAAAACTTTAAACAATTTTATAACACAAAAAAAATACGTTTGCTGAATCACTCGGAAAAAATTACTCGATGTATCACTTTCCAAGGCGATCACACGAATGAATCTCTGATTAAAATCTTTTTCGTAATACGACTGCATTTGTTTGTTATATTCTCGCTGGAAACATCGAGAAGGTTCCAATCGTTGTTGCTAGGCAATATCTGTCAGAAGTTTGTTATATACTCCTTGGAAACATCGAGAAAGATCCAAACGCCGTTGCTAGGCAGTTTCTGTCTGGAGATTGATTCCTCATACAACGTGTGTCCCATTATATCGACATCTCTAAAGTACAATTCTATGTGATTTCTAGGGAGAACAATACAACCGATCCACACCTTCGTCAGGCAAAACGTTTATCCCGTGACCGTGGCTACGTTCAGCGACCAGTTGTCACCTCGAACCCACTTTCGCTTTTCACAAATGTCAAACAATTATAGATGACAATTACTTAATTACAGTTATGATAAGATCTGGGCTAAAGCATTAAAAGGCTTCCTCAAAATTGCATAGGGAAGGCTCCGGTTTTTATTTCATCTCCGACACGGCCATACTGACTATCACACGTCCTCGTGTGCAGCTAAAATACAGAGTTTTAACATTAGACTCGGTGTAACTGATATTATTTACCATTCGATTAGGTGTTCCAAATAAGTCAAGGGTCCAATTCAGCAACAAAGCTCTGTTCAAAAATTTGACAAGCAAGGAAATGAAAAAGAACTCAAATTAGTGTTATAGTTTGTATTCAAAGTGCCAGTTGCACTCCGTAAATCACCAGTCAGACCGCAATGACACAACAGATCATTTTCGACTCCACACAAAGATCTCAGTTTGTTGAATCACATAACCACGTTGAATGCATAACAAAAAGCACAAGACACCAGTGAGGATATTATAGAAAGCACAGGGCACCAGTGAGGATATTATAATAAGCGCAAGGCACCAGTGAGGATATTATAGAAAGCGCAGGGCACCAGTGAGGATATTATAGAAAGCGCAAGGCACCAGTGAGGATATTATAAAAATACAAGCACTACACTGGGAGTATTATAAAAGGCGCATACACTACACTGGGAGAATTATATAAGGCGCACACACTACACTGGGAGAATTATATAAGGCGCACACACTACACTGGGAGAATTATAAAAGGCGCATACACTACACTGGGTATATTACTATGACCACAATGCGGCGTTAATGATTCCCAGAGATCAATGTGCTCGCATCGTTATTATCACCGTCGCTGTCATCACCGCAGACATCCAACTCAGCAGGAATACAACCATCTGGCATCTTTCTCAACTTGTCGTGTCTATCCTTATATGACCGTTTGCCATCTAGAGTTTTTAAAATATATCTATCCCCCTCTAAAACTTCCGTTATCACGAATGGACCCTTGAATTTCGGATCTAGCTTTGTTTGGTTTCTCTCCTCGTTCTTACGTAACACAAAGTCACCGAGATTAAACCTAACTATCTTCGCTTTCGTTTTGTCAAACCTGTCTTTATCATAACTGGCGCAAGTCTCTATGTTCCGTATCGCTTGTTGCCTTACATTGAAGATGTCTACTTCCCTTCCTCAATATTATCAGGCAACAATAAACCGTAGGGCCTAGCTGCCTTCCCAATTAATAATTCCAGAGGACTTGATTTGGTTGCACGATTGGTAGTGCAATTCAAAGCTAGTTGTATCTCCCCAATCGCGTCTTGCCAAGATCGCCCGGTCGTTTCCACCGTCGTTAACATATTTTTCAGCGTACTCATAACACGCTCTACCTGTCCATTGGCCCTACTCGCACCAGTTGCTATTAAGTGAAGTTTAATATGTCTATTCTGGCAGAAATTTTGGAAATCTTTACCCGTAAAACACCTTCCTTGGTCCGCTATTACCCGGCAGGGATTGCCGAATAAAAATATAGCGGACTTAAGTGCTATAATGGTATTAAAGGAATCTAATTTACGAGTATGATGCAGGTATACAAATTTTGTGAAAGCATCAACCAAAACAATGATATACTCCTTCGAGTCACTCTTACCACTTAATTTACCCGTTATATCCATGTGTGCCGTATGCCAGGGTATGCTGGTCTTAGGTATGGGATGTAGTTCAGCTTGTACTTTACCTGAACTAGCCTTCGAAACTCGACAAGCATGACAGTTCTCAACGAATTTGCGAACATATTTCGCCATTCCTTCAAACCAGTAATACTCGTATAGTTTCTCAAGCGTTTTATCCCAACCTAAGTGCATAATGGACTGATGCACATGATTAATGACGGACCACCTCAAACCCCTTGGGACAATGGGCAAGCAAAGAGTTCTACCTTTTCTCTGTATTTTCCGATGGAGTGTACCAGACCGTAATTCATACGTATTCGCAATATCTTCCGCGAGCTCTTCATTTTGCAACTTACGGACGATCTCAGAGATTTGTGGGTCGCGACGTTGTTCTGCTAACAACCAATCATCGGAGATTTCAGATAGATTGATTTCTTTCTCTACAATTTTGTTGATCGTACGATGATCCAGATCTACGGGATTTCTCGAAAAGAAATCTACATGGGCCATTCGTTTGCCTTCCCGATACATAATGTCAAAGGTAAAAGTTTGCAGGTAAGCCCACCATCTGTAAACCCTGTCATTTAAATGTACCTTGTCACTGGATGCCTTCAGAGAATTACAATCAGTGACAACAAGAAATTCCAGACCGTGCAGATAGTGACGAAAATGCTTGATGGCGTTTACCACTGCCAGCGTTTCTAACTCATAAGAATGATATCTAGATTCCGCAGGGCTAGTCCGCTTGCTATAATACTCAACTACTCTATTTTTACCTTCGACCCTATGCATTAGGATAGCCCCAAATCCTTCGGAACTAGCATCCGTATGTAGTTCTATTGGAAATTTGGAGTCAAAAATCATTAGCACCGGCTCATTGGTCAGAATAGAAATTACTTTTTGCCTAATTTTTTCATGTTTATCCGTCCAATTTATGTTCTTGCTACCGGAAGTGAGAGCATACAAAGATTTCATTACCTGTGAGAATTTAGTAACAAATTTTCGAAAGTAAGAAGCTAAACCAATGAATTGGCGGAGCTGTGTAACAGTCGTTGGTGCGGGCAAAGAGCTCAAGGCTTGTACTTTACCTGGGTTTGGTCGGACTTCTCCGTTATGAATCACATAACCCAGATAAAGTACTGACGTCTTCAAGACTGAACATTTAAAAAAGTTAAAAGAGAATCCGGCGTTTACGAGGGTATCTAGGACGGTGTTTAATCTTTCTAACGCCTGATCTATCGTATCGGCAATAATTAAAACATCATCCTAATAAACGACAACATACGAATAAGCAAGATCACCTAAGGCATTGAAAATGGCCCTCTGAAAAGGAGACGGTGCATTCTTCAATCCAAACGGCATCGTCATGTATTCATATTGACCATCAGGAGTAACGAACGCGATATATTCAGTCGAATTCGGGTGAATAGGAATTTGATGAAACCCGCTGGCTATATCCAGGCTTATAAAGTATTTCGCCCCTCTCAGTCTCGTGATCTGGTCAGCTATGAGAGGAAGAGGGTACCGATCCGCGACGGTGTTTTTATTTAATGCTTGGTAATCTACACATAATCTATCTGAACCGTTCTTTTTTTTAACAAGTAATATAGGGCTTGCGAATGGTGAATTACTCGGTCTTATGATTTTTGCTCGGATCAGTTCACCTATCCTCTCTCGAACTATTCCCCGCTCCTCCTCAATGAGTCTATAAGGACTTCGTTGAACGGTAACGTTAGGATCAATTAAACGAATTTCTAATTGACCCGTACTTACACGATTCCGCGGAAAATCCGTAATAAATGACTCTTTGTATTTCTCGAGAACAGAAATCAATCGATCTTTATCGTTACCAACTACATCAGTGTCGACCTCATTAATGTTGATCACATCTTCCGCGACTCTGCTACAAGCGTTAACTATTTTTGTCTTACAAATATCGACACTGTTTCGTGTAACATTCACGTCAAAACCTTGGCTCAAAATTTCACGACCAATCATGATATCGTATTTTAAGTAATTATCAGAAAGGGCATGAAAAGTTATCTCCAATGTAAAACCGTTAATACATACAGTGGATAAAATCTGAGATGTACTGTTAACACAAGTATTCCCTATGCCTCGCATTATTACTACATCAGTCGTTCGTTTGCCAGAAAATTTCGAAGCTACGGATTCTTTGATTAATGAGCATTCGGCTCCGGAATCGAAATAAAATGGGTACGACTCACCCAGATGACTTAATTTACCAGCTGGAGGCTCTACCACACAGGAGTCGACTCGACGTTCATTCTTGAAGCCGGATTTTCTGTTCTGCAGTTGTGGACAATCAGGTGCGATATGACCCTCCGCACGACACTTGAAGCAAACCACCTTGGACGATGAAGCTGGACGGTTTCTTTCCTGGTGTTGTGTATCCTTTGTATCCTTTGTATCCTTCCGCTGTTCACTACGCATCCTCTTGCGACACTCCGTTATTTTGTGTCCAAGAGTACCACAATAATGATTCTTCACCCGGTAATGCGATAACTTGCGTCGTTTAACTTCAGGTTCTTCCGATGTATTTCCTAACAAAGTTGCCGGCAGATCGTTGTAAGGAAGAGCTCTCATTTCATCATAAAATTGTTCCTCCGCCTTGATATTATTTGCGAACGTTAATCGTTGAAAGCGTTGATCTTGTGAGCTTAGCATATAAACCCGTGCCTTCAGGGTCAAAACGTGGTAACGTTACATCCTTAGGTTCCGTACTCGGTCTTTGCTCCCTTGGCTGAGTTATCCGGTCCATGATTTTCATGAGTTGTTCCAAAGTGACACATGGGCTTGATCCCACTTCTGATGTCGGGTTATCATTAGGATTTAAGGCACGTAACGATTCTTCGTTTGAATTCGCCATTGTTTTACAAAACAGAGAATATATTTACACGAATAAACAAGGTTTTACAAATATTATGAATAATGAATTTTGTAAATGATATGATTGATTAACAAATGATAAATTAAATTATTAATTAGATTAAAGAATAATAAGTTTTATCGAACAATAAAAGAAACGAATAATATATCTTACGATTTACTAATTTTAACGAATAATGAAAATTAACGATTGATAAATTTACAAATATTGAATTTAATTTACGCTATAAACAATGATCCGGGGTTCAAACGAATCCACGGTCAACGGGAAAACTTTAAACAATTTTTATAACACAAAAAAAATACGTTTGCTGAATCACTCGGAAAAAAAATTACTCGATGTATCACTTTCCAAGGCGATCACACGAATGCCTCTCTGATTAAAATCTTTTTCGTAATACGACTGCATTTGTTTGTTATATTCTCGCTGGAAACATCGAGAAGGTTCCAATCGTTGTTGCTAGGCAATATCTGTCAGAAGTTTGTTATATACTCCTTGGAAACATCGAGAAAGATCCAAACGCCGTTGCTAGGCAGTTTCTGTCTGGAGATTGATTCCTCATACAACGTGTGTCCCATTATATCGACATCTCTAAAGTACAATTCTATGTGATTTCTAGGGAGAACAATACAACCGATCCACACCTTCGTCAGGCAAAACGTTTATCCCGTGACCGTGGCTACGTTCAGCGACCAGTTGTCACCTCGAACCCACTTTCGCTTTTCACAAATGTCAAACAATTACAGATGACAATTACTTAATTACAGTTATGATAAGATCTGGGCTAAAGCATTAAAAGGCTTCCTCAAAATTGCATAGGGAAGGCTCCGGTTTTCATTTCATCTCCGACATATATATCAGTGTGTGGAAGTATGTGTGTGTGCGCAGCGTCTCGAAACAAAGGAATGTAAACAGTCAGTCGGTTAAGAGTCGTCGATGAAGAGTCGTGTGTAGAAGGTGCTGAGACGCGTGCAAGTGTGTATCGATAAATATATATAGAATCGTCCATGTAATAAATATATCATTATTTTAGTAATAACTGTCAATATAAATTTAATGTTCCTATAACATTATTTCGGCTTCAAAGATCCACAATTCTCAAGAAAGGCACAAAGGATTTACATCCGAAAGTGGATGTAAAATCAATATTGACCTAATGAACGCAGCCTTAAATTATAGTAAAAGAAATCGAAGGGGAAGTTTCACAATATTGGACATCTCTAAGGCCTTCGATACTATACCCCATTCAGCTATAAAACCATGTCTGGCGAGAAAAGGCGTTCCGACCCCTATAATTGAAATTATAAATGAAATGTACAAAGGATGTAAAACTACGATCAAAGCGAATAATAATATAGGGGTCGAGGTAGAAATTCTCAGAGGAGTCAAGCAGGGTGATCCTTTATGACCGCTGCTATTTTACTTGTGTCTCGAACCGCTGCTTGAAGTAATCGAAAAGAATATCGGTGGCATTAATATAAATGAAGGGAACAAAGTCTCTGTGTTGGTCTTCGCAGACGATATCGTCTTGCTTGGTGAAAATACGAGGGCGGCACAAAGCCAGATAGACGAGCTTCAGAAATACCTGGAGAGGTCGGGGCATGAAAATATCAGCAGAGAAAAGTCAAATGTTCCAGGTAATAGCGAAAAAGACACCTGGTTTATTAAAGACCCGGCAATAAAAATTGGTAAATTAAGGATACCCGGAAGAATCCCAGAAAGAGCCTTCAGGTATTTGGGTGCTAAAGTTGGGAGTGGGGGAGGCATGAGGTAGATTTGTCCCATATCACGAATATACAATATAAGCAGGCGATAGAGAATCTGATTCGAAATTATAAGCCGCAGAAAACGCTCGAAGTAGGGGTTAAAATGAATCTAATATTACAAGATGATCTTCCCGGTTATGAAAGACCGCGAAGGTTATCCCCGCAAGATAAGGTCGAAGTCAACGGTCAGATCAAAATGTGGCTGAATGACGGAATAATACGCCAGTCACATTCCGACTATGCAAGCCGGATCGCGTTGATGGAAAAAAAGATGGTTCAACTAGAATTTGCGTCGACTATAGGCGACTGAATCGAAAGGTAGTGAAAGACAGATACCCGCTACCCTTGATCGAGGATCAATTAGATTTGTCACAGGGATCGATAGTATTCAGTACGTTGGACCCCAAGAATAGATTCTTTCGTGTTCCTGTCGGAGAAAGTAGCAGGAAATATACAGCATTTACTGTTCCTACAGTATGAATTTATTAGTGTGCCGTTCGAATTATGCAATTCACCAGCTGTTTTCCAGAAATTCATAAACGCAGTTTTCGAAGGATTGATCGTGACAGGGCATGTGCTGACATGGCAACCTGATGAAAAGCATCCTGTCTTCCTTGGAGCAGTGTGGGGATCACAAGGAAACAGGAAGAAGGAGAAGGAAAGGGCCTGTCGAGGTTAAAAAAGGGCAGACAGGGCAGAGATGAAGAGAGAAGTGACGATAGCTAAGGGCGGATACCCAAAAAGAAAGATAGTATCGCCGGCTGAAATTATGAGAGTTGGGGAGTATAAGAGGCCCCGAAGAGGAGAGGTCACATACGCCGAGGCGTGTGGGAGGGAGAACAGAGCGATAAGGGATGACTTCAGCGAGGACTCCGAAGGGTGGATGAGGGTAGAAAAAAGGAAGAGGAAGAAGAAAGCTCCCTTAGAGCAAGCTACCCCGATGGTGCGTCCGGGAAATAAACGGCAGGTTGGTGCCGAAGAGAGAGACGTACCAAGGAACAGGAGAAGGAAGGAAGCCATTCTAATTAAGGTGGAGGAAGGGAAGGTTGCGAATGGCTTCATGTTTATAAGAGGATAATGGAGGTGAGGAGTTCATTGGAGGGAGCCACGGGGGTCCGTAGGACGAGAGCGGGCCTAATTGAATTCGATAGGACGGTGGTGGTTAGCGAGGAGGCGGCCAAATTGAGAGCCGCCTTGAGTGATAGTACGAAGGTGGCCGCTCTGGTGAACAGGGCGACCCTACAAATAAGGAACATCGATCCCCTCACCAGCAAAGAAGAGCTGGTGGACGAGATCAGGTCGCAGTGGGCAATTGAGGAGAATGCGGATATAGAAGTCAAATCTATAAAAGCGGCACCATGGGGCACGCAAGAGGCGGTGGTGGTCCGCCCAGCGAGTGGAGTGCCTAGTGACGAGAGAGAGGAGGCTGAGAACGGGGTTAACGATAGCTTCTGTAAGGCAGTTAGCTAATATTCGGCGTTGTTATAGGTGCCACATGTTGGGGCATGTGGCGGCAGGGTGTACTGTTGCATGTCATGGCAGGGAGTCGTGTAGGAGGAGCGGCAGCACTGAGCATATAATGAGAGATTGTGATAAAGAGCCGAGATGCGCAATGTGTCTGAAACATGGTGGCATAAATGCAAGGCATGTAACGGGTTCGTTGGCGTGCCCTATGGAGCGTTTAGGTGTTAGGAATAGACGGGGGCCCAGTTAGGGTTCTACAAATAAATCTAAATAGATGCAGGCTTGCGCAAGGTCTAATGATGCAGTGCGTATGCGAAAGCAGGGTGGACATTGTGGTCATCTCCGAGCCCTATAGGCAGTTGCCATTTTGGTTTAATGACGAGGGTGGGGATGCATCGATATGGGTCACGCTGTTTAATGGAAAACATGCGGCAAGCGAGACCCCGATAAGAAATGTAGGGATTGTAGGGTTCAGGGTTTGTGACGTATTTTGCTTCAGTGGGTATTGTTCCCCTAATAAGAGTAAGGGCCAGTTCAACGATTATTTGAAGCAACTGGAAGGGATCATAAAGGAGGGGAGAAAAAGAGCACCGGCGATTATGGTTGCCGGTGACTTTAATGCGAAATCCTCGGTGGGGGGGGGGGGGATCTAAGACGGACCGTAGGGGAACATGTCTGCTGGACGTTACAACGAGGAACGAGCTTATACCTATTAGGACGACGGGAAACTATTCCTTTCTGAGAAATGAAAGGACTAGTTTCCCGGATATACTTAGTGTTAATAGACGAATAAGGCTGAGTTGGAGGGGGAGTAGGGTCCTAGGTTGGTACTCAGCCTCTGACCATTTTTATATTGAGCATAAGTTTAGGGATAATATTAAGCGAGTGGAGGGTGGCGCCTTTAAATACTTGACAAAAGAGATGGATGTAGAGGGTTTTTTAAACAAATATGACGGAGTCTATGACGAAAATGGTTTTGAATTTGACGAGACGGCATGCGGCGAAGGGCTGCACATGAGTCTGGAGCATACGTGTGCCGTGGACTTGAAGAGGAGATACCCGGCGAGTGCGAAGAGGAGCGCCAACTATTGGTGGAGCGATGAGCTCGCTACGTTAAGGAGCGAACTCTAAGAGCTAGGAAAAGAGCCCAGCGAGCGGTGGCGGCCCGCAAGGATGATGCCGAGGTCCTGGTGGCCGAATTCAAGGATGCTAGGAGGCGGCTGAAAAGGGCGATCGGGCGTAGCAAGGAGGAGAGTTGGAAGAAGCGAACTGCACAGGAAGAGACATCGATCCTACCTGGCGAAGAAGGAGGGTTAGGCATCGAGGATGTAGACATGAGGATGGCCGTTGGGAAATGCGATTCCAGGAAGGCGGCTGGGATTCCTGGCACTGTAGTGAGATTATTGGCGGAGCAAAAGCCTAGCGTTCTCCTGACAGTGCTCAACGGAATAAATACCTATGGAAAAATACCGGCGGTATGGAAATAGGCTAGGGTGGTACTAATACCCAAGCCTGGCAAAGATCCTGCGACGTCATCGGCGTATAGGCCGATTAGCATACTGTCGGCGTTGAGAAAGGTGTGGAAGCACACGCTGAAAATGCTCATCGAGAGGAGCGTTGGTCTGGATCCCTTTCATAGGGACCAGTATGGCTTTCTTCATAAAGGAGGGGGACTCTTGAAGCCCTGGATAGGACAGTCGCGGTTGCTGAAGAGTGCAGAAGGAAGGGCCTGGCGTGTGTTCTGGTCGCCCTTGATGTGAAGAACGCCTTCTACACTCTAAGGTGGGGGAGGATAATGGAGGAGGATCGAAGAAGACGGCTACCGGGACGGCTACAGGAGTTGTTAGCGGACTATCTGGCTGAGAGGAGAATACTGGTACACTGTCGTGACGGTGTCGTAGGGAGGAACGTCTACGCGGGGGTTCCGCAGGGATCGGTCTTAGGACCGTTACTGTGGAATCTCGTGTATGACGAGGTGCTGGAGGCGCTGGACCGGGAGAAGGATACCGAAGCAGTAGCGTTCGCCGACGATCTGGCGGTTCTACTCAAGCTCTGAGGGTTCCACGGCGTCGATGAGAAGATAAAGGCGATCATAGCCTTGGCCACTAGGTGGTGCTGGGAGACTGGAGTGCACCTGGCCAGGGAGAAGACGGAGGTTATCCTCTTAACAAGGAAGAGGATACCGACGATTTTTAACTTCGACGTGGGGGATGGGGGCGAGATTTCCACTAGCCGTGTTGTGAAGTACTTAGGGGTAGTGTTGGATAGTGCTAGGGGATTCTCCCCCACCTCAAAGCAGTTTGTGATAAAGCGGAACAGTTCTTGGGCGCCATACGGAGCCTACTCCCAGACGTCAGCGGGCCCAACGATTTAGTCAGGAGACTGTATTATGGTATCTGGGAGTCTGTGGTTCTATATGGCGCACCGATATGGGCCTCCTCCCTGGGAAGAGAAACAAATAGGACGATCATGAGAAGGGCATAAAGGGCGGCGTTGATCCGTATGTCTACCGCCTACCGTACGGTATCACATGGGGGTCTGTGTGTGCTTATCGGTAGCATGCCGATTTACATCAAGGCATGGTTGCGGTGGAAGCAGTATGGAGTGAAGAGGCGGATCAACGAGAGCCCTGAAGAAATGGCACATGTTGGGTAAGAAGAAATGAAGGATTTGGAGACGGAGGCAGAGGACAGGTGGAGATTGGAGTGGGCGTTCCACAACCCCCACAATTGAACTACGAGACTGGTAGAAGATCCGCTGATCTTCTACAAAAGAAAGAGGAAGATTAACTACCATACAGATGCAGATCCTTACGTAACACGGTATCTTTAACTGGTACCGTCATAGGATCGGCAAAGAGTCGCACACCAGTTGTTGGGATTGTGGTGCGGTGGTGGATGACGCCGAACATGTGCTCTTTTGGTGCCCTAGATGGACGGAGGAGAGAACGGAGTTGGAGGTCGCGATCGGTGAAGACTTTAAATTGGAGAACCGGGCCGTTGAGAAGATGGCCGCGGAGGAGCGGTTTTGGAATAGGTTTTATGATTTCTGCACAAAGGCGATGAATTGCCGGCTTTCTAAAGAAAGGGAGATGGAGGTCAGGAGAAAAAGGGAAGGAAGGAGGAGAAGAAGGACCAGAGCGTGTTGCGAAGTGGGCAATTCTTTTAGAGCAATTCAATTAGGCCAGGGAGGAGCATAGTGCACATCGACGCGCTAAGTCGAAATCCGTTGCTCATGGTCATGCTGCTAGACGAGGACGAACAAAGGATTGTTGCACGGCTAAGGAAGCCGCATTTGCAAGAGGATAATCTGCGGTAGATCCGGGACAACATCGAACAGCACGAAGCTGGCGAATACGTTTCAAAGGACGAAGTTTTGTACAAAGAAATAAAGGAGATACCATTGCTGGGCGTGCCAAAGTCAATGCAGACTCAAGTGGTTCGACGAGCTCACGAACACGGCCATTTGGGCATCACTAAAACGGAAGCGTTATTAAAAAGGGACTATCGGTTTGTGGGCATGCGCGAGAAGGTGGATAAGGTAGTGCAGAGTTGCATCGATTGTATCCTTGCGGAGAAAAAATAAGGAAAACGAGAGGAGTTCCTGAACCCTATTTGACAAGGAGGAGTTGTCATTTGACACTTATCGTGTCGATCATCTTGGACCATTGCCATCTACGAAGAAAAGGTACCGGTATATCTTCGTGGCGATTGATGCCTTTACAAAGTTCGTTTGGTTGTGTGGCGGCACGGGCCACGGAACTTTTCAACGGCTCCGGATGCAAAGCGCGACGCCGCTAAAGCGCATCACCGACGTGCCCAATGTGCCATCGATATCTTCACACTCTTTCCGCCGAATTCTCGGAAGAGCATACACGTGCCAGCACTGGCGGCACATCTAATGAATGCACGCTAGTGGGGGATATCGATGGGCTACGAAGGGAAGAATCTGCGCGTTCCGAAACAAAAGGGCAGGCAGTCTGTCTTACGCCATTAAATGTGTAACTCCTCGGTACTATTTGCATAGCAACGCGTCAAATGATCTCTCGGTGTCTATCATTATTTGTTAGTTGTTTACCAGTTGTCTGTTAAGTGTAATTGTTAATTGTTAATTGTTAACTCTGATTGTTGATTAGTTCTAAATAAACTATTGTTCGTTAAAAACACCAAGAGTAGTTTCTTACGCAGCTATCACCATACCACCTCAGTTGTATTCCACAAAATCAACAAGTTCTGCGGAAGTTATTCGCCATTTGAGGAAGCAGTCTGTAGGTTTCGGAAATTCGAGAAGAATAATCTCGAATCGCGGGACGATATTCACAGCCGTTGCCTTTGAGGATTATTGGAATGAGAAAGGTATACAGCACGGCTGGACTACAATACACAAGTAGAAAGAGTGAAACGGACGCTTATTCCCCTATTGACGAATTTGTCTGCGCCAACACCAGACAAGTGGTTACACCTAGAGATAGCGCAAAGGTATTTGAACGCAACCACCAGCAGAAGTACGAATGTTACCCCGTTCCAACTCTTGTTTGGAACGCGGATGAGAATGCGCGCAGCTGATCGAAGACGAGTGGGCCGTGATGTTCTAGGAGGAGCGAGATCAGCTACGCGTAAAGGCAAAAAAACGGATCGAGGAAATTCAAGCTAAAAACAGACGGACGTTTAACAAGAGACGTAAAGAGGCAACAGCGTATAAGACAGGAGATTTAGTGGCGATCGAGAGGACGCAGGTCCTGGTCCGAAGTTGCAGTCGCAGTTCCTTGGGCCGTACCGCGTGGTAAAAGTCTTGCGGAATGACTGCTATGTGGTACAACGAGAGGGCGAACACGAAGGGCCACGAACAACAACCACGGCGGCTAATCGCATGAAATGGTGGGACGTTGTTGAAGTCAGAGGTGAGGGTGACATTAGTGATGATGAGCACATCCGAGGGCAGATGTGATTGTCAGGTACGGCCGAATGTAGTATCATGAACGAGGGGCCTAAGGGGTGTTGTGCGGATCGTAAACAAGCGGTTGCCTAGGTGTGAATTATAAACAAGCGGTTGCTCAGCATATGCGTACTGGGGCTATGACAAAAGACAAGGGGATGCTAGGGGACGATAAACGAATTAACAGGAGTATAAATTGAGAAGTCCGAGAGTGCGGATTGCGTTGTCAAGATAGTGTTGTCAGCGTTGTTAAAAGAGAGTTGAATTTGAGTTGACGAAAATTGTTAATTAATTATCTAATTGTTCTAATTATTATACGTTTATTGCAATTGGGTCATGTATAATAACCACTGTTTTCTGTTTAATTAACATCTGTTTAATCAATTTATCATTAATAAACTAATCATAATAATTTACGATATGGACATTTGATAACTAATAAAACAAGTTTAAGTCGTCATATTATCCTTTCTGGGGACGACTCTGAACAGGTATCCAATGTCAAGAGCGCTATAATTGTCCGAATAACTACCGACATTGGCGCTGAGATTATGCGGGAGATAGAGGAGGTGCAGCTGTCACTCCTTCTAAAGGCCTGAAGGCTACCTATGTTCATAGGCTCAGGTAGCCATCCCATAAAGTACGACCGGTTAGAATATACGCGCTTCTGCGTGAAACGATGCGTATCCTCGAAAATGAGGTTAATCACTTCCAGGCGACGGTGGCGAGTCCAACCTTAGGGCGACTTCAAGAGGTGTGGATCATTCCAAGAGGTCTCGTCATTCCGGCAATGAATTTGGGAAGAGATCGCGGTGCCTCAGAGAAGCTCGGACAATGAGATGTCATTCGCATGTCAACGTCGGCGCTCAGAAAATGTCTTATTAGACACTAGTTATCTTCAAAGACAAAGAAATTCTGACCTGGCCTGGCCAAAATAATGCTCTAAAGAAAACCGGCCACGTTGCTGCTATTATCCTTGCGAAAGGCATAGCTACAAGATATCAACAATATTTTACGACAAAGAGCAAGTTAACTCCATTATATTATAAGATTTCTATCGTAAAACGATGTTATCAAAAACTTTTGCACGTAACTGTATATATATGTCGGGTTATTATTAAGATTTGAATCACGTAATGTTTCTTCATTTGAATTAGCCATTGTTTTACAAAACAGAGAATATATTTACACGAATAAACAAGGTTTTACAAATATTATGAATAATGAATTTTGTAAATGATATGATTGATTAACAAATGATAAATTAAATTATTAAATAGATTAAAGAATAATAAGTTTTATCGAACAATAAAGAAACGAATAATATATCTTACGATTTACTAATTTAACGAATAATGAAAATTAACGATTGATAAATTTACAAATATTGAATTTAATTTACGCTATAAACAATGATCCGGGGTTCAAACGAATCCACGGTCAACGGGAAAACTTTAAACAATTTTATAACACAAAAAAATACGTTTGCTGAATCACTCGGAAAAATTACTCGATGTATCACTTTCCAAGGCGATCACACGAATCAATCCCTGACTAAAATCTTTTTCGTAATACGACTGCATTTGTTTGTTATATTCTCGCTGGAAACATCGAGAAGGTTCCAATCGTTGTTGCTAGGCAATATCTGTCAAAAGTTTGTTATATACTCCTTGGAAACATCGAAAAAGATCCAAACGCCGTTGCTAGGCAGTTTCTGTCTGGAGATTGATTCCTAATACAACGTGTGTACCATTATATCGACATCTCCAAAGTACAATTCTATGTGATTTCTAGGGAGAACAATATAACCGATACAAACGATTTGCCTTCGTCAGGCAAAACGTTTATCCCGTGACCCTGGCTACGTTCGGCGACCAGTTGTCACCTCGAACCCACTTTCGCAATCACAAATATCAAACAATTACAAATGACAACAATTGCTTAATTACAGCTATGATAAAATCTAGGCTAAAGCATTAGAAAACTTTCCCAAAAGTTGCAAAGGGAAGGCTCCGGTTTTCCTTTCATCTCCGACATATAATTATACGGGTCGCAATAATCCTAAGGAACGGTCATAAAACGAGGCTTCTGGATTTACCGCTAAAGCCGTTAAGTGGCCTAAAACACCTTCAAATCGAGACATTCCTTATGGTTATTGTTCCATCAGGTAGAAATTGGGGAGTACTTGCTTCGGCATTACATATACTAAAATTGGAACGATACATAGAAGATTAGCATGACCCCTGCGCAAGTATGACACGCAAAATCGTGAAGCGATCCACACTTTCGGGAAACACGAGGCGGGTATGGGTTTTCAGGGCGTAGGACTATGCCCTGGGAAAGTGGCTCGTCGGTGCCTTTGGCACCCGCCAGTTTGCAGATCCGGTGCAGAGAATTTTGCGGAGGATGGATATGGCAGACAAAAAAGGCAGTAACGTTTACGGCGCAGGGAAAAGATACCTCAGTACCGGTGCAGCCGCGGGTTGTAAAGCGAGCCCCGCTGCGTCGCCATCGAGCAATCGTGGCCGTCCGGGGGTGGACCATCAGGCCCCCGGGCGTGTTCATGCGTCTGGTGAAGAGGACGTGCAACCAGAGGAGTCTCGGGGAAGGTCAGAGGGTCCGGATGTAACTATCAGCGGCCCGGGATCTTCGTCGGATGGGCTGCTTTCGCGGTACGGTGGCGGCGGCAGGGTGAGATTCGACGACGAAATGTCATCGTGTCCTTCCTCTACGACCGTTGTGAACGCGCTCGGCAAGCGATCATACCGGAAAATTACCCGGTCATGGTTGGCCTCACGGAGGGCGAGAGCGTCTAACGCTGAACTCCAACGGCGCACGTGGTCACCACCTCCGCCGTCGCCTCAACAATCGCCGATCTCTGCCGTCTCTGCATCCGCGACAGTGCCGTTGGCGACGACGACGTGCGGAAAGAGGATATAAAGACGGAATCGGAGGAAAGAGAAGGAACCGAGAAGGACAGCTAACCGATTCAGGGACATGAACACGCGGACAGCGCATACCTGCGGAGAAGGGTGCGCTTTCTGGAGAGTGAGGTCAGTCGTCTCCAGGAGACGGTGGAACGGCTAACCAAGGAATGTACTAAGAGGGCAGTAACAGAAGGAAGTGTAGCGACACTCGACAGCAAACTTTCCAACGGTTTCTGTCCCATGGCTCGTTACACAAAGACCCTATCCTTCGGACAAGATGATTGCCAGATGCGTATACATTATTACAGAATATTTTCAGTTAACCTAAGGACCTGCTACAAATCTTAGGATTAATTTAGCTAAGGTCCTCCAGAGGGACAAATGGTCTTTGTCTTAACAGCCCCTATACCTACCGCCCACTACAGGAAGATACGGGAAATCTGCTTTTCTCACGTACGACGCTTCCTACTAGCATCTTTCTCTCAAGGATGGTTAGTATCCTTTTCCAACCACCAACTCAAAATTTAGCCAATTAACAACGACGTCCACTTCCCTCACTTTCCGAACCAACGCTTTCCTAAACGAATCCGATGATCTCGTATCCTTAGACACACCCCATCATAGTTTTTCCTATCCAGCATCATCGTGACGGAAAGTCAGTCGCGAGACGCCTGTCCGAATTGATAGTTGATAGTTGGCAGCAATCACTGATCCGAGTTGCTCGACATCTCAGGCAATCATCGTCCGAACTCGTAGCGCATATCGAATCGTATCTACCCGAATCTACCCGAGTTCGAACTTGTAATCGCGAACCGCGAACCGCAAACCGCGAACCGCGAACCGCGAACCGCGAACCGAAATTAATAACCGCGAGTTTTACGTCAAGTATACTCACCGAATATATTTTGTTAATAAATATTTATTGTTAAACATATTCGAGTGTTCCTTCAATACCTATCACGCCCATCACCTCAGAAGTAACGACGGTGAAGGGCAAGCGGTGGGGATCACCACTACGAGGGGACGAAAGGAGATGCTCCCGGGGCCCCAACGGGAATGATTATGGGCCATAGAATAAGAATACATATAAAAAATTTCCTGCAAAAAGTGATAATTTCGTGGATAGAAGATTGTGGATCAAAGGAAAACGACGAAGAAATATCTAGTACAGCAAACACTTATGAGTTGACAAGCAGATCATCCAGACTAGATCACCCACAAAGACTATCAAATTTCGGAAAACATAAACTTATAAACATAGTGTCTAGTCGTCGGAGTAAAAAAGCCCCAAAACCCCAATGTAGAATTTGCACAATTAAAAAAGAAAAGAAGTAGAATATGTTTTGTCTGTAAATTTTGCAATGTTCCATTACACAGAAGCGATTGTTTTGGACGATATCACACTTTTAAAAAATATTAAATTATTATTTGCTTGAGGAAAATCATTGTATGGATTATGGAATATTATATAAATATTAATCTAAAAACGATTCTAATAGATCAAATAAATATCAATATAAATATTATAAGTAATTTCGCCAAATTTGAGTTAACATTTCTATAGGTATGAGAAAAAGCGCGTATATTCCCGCGCGATATCCTAGAGTCTAAACAGAGCTAGAGTCTAAACTGGCTTCAACGATGTATCTGCGACCGAGTGAGAGGTAGACAGTACATAGGATTTTCAACCGCTACTGGTTGGTAAAATGATACGATAGTACACAACAAGTGTATAAGGTGAAACCGTGAATGTGCGTGCGTGCGTGCGTGCGTGCGTACGTGGATAACGATAAGGCGAAGCGAATAATATGCATAGTGAATCTTTTCTGTCTTTTGTGAAGAAAGGTTTCATTTTTCATTCTTTTGGTCTCTTCCCTCTCGTTTCTTTTTTCTTTTCTTCTCTCCAGCGTCACATGAAGCGCACAAATGTCCAAATCTTTCCACGGTTCTTTCTTGGTTCGCTATATTTTGCGAATGAAATTGTACTTCAAATCCACTATATCCAAACGTCTTCCCCTATCCTTTCCTATTTCTCTACCTATATGTCGGAGATGAAAGGAAAGCCGAAGCCTTTCCTTGGAAATTTTCGGAACATCCTCTAGTACTTTAGCCTAGATTTTATTATAGCTGTAATTGTTTAAAATTAGTGATAGCGAGATTGGCTTCGAGGTGACAATTGGTCGCCGAACGTAGCCACGGTCACGAGATAAACGTTTTGCCTAACGGAGGTCTGACGAGTGGTTGTATGGGTTTTCCGAGAAGTGTGATTGTGGCGGCATGCGGCCTCGAGAGCGGGCCTAGCCACGTGTGAGGTTACCTCGGAGGTGCCGATACAATGGGACATACATTGGCTAGTCCACGCGAAGAGTTGTCACGCGCCCAAAATTCCCATCTTAACCCGACATATATTTTAAATAACCCAGAGCGGTCGGAGCCTATATCGAATCGATAAAGTTTGGACCCACGTAAAAATAAGTATAAAGCTCAGGAGTTTTGTCGTTTGGGTATTCAATTGTGTGTTCACTATCGTTACTACTCGCACTCCGCACTCGTAGTACAAATCGACAAATTTTTACAATTTGTTAATTTATCAACCACGGTTGATCATTTTACAATCCACAGGAAAATGATAACATGCTCGATATTCTAGTTCGTGTTTGAAGATACATAAAAAATATATATTTATGCACTTCCTATACTACATATCTCATTGAGCATGCGAAAACTCGCTAGTAGAACGCTAGTAGTAGGTTATGAAAATACATCTAATTCATAAATATATTGTGAAAATTATGTAAAGAAATATAAATAGAAGATAAAGTTGAGATAACAAAATGATAGCACGCGCCATACAAAATATATTTTAGAAAAAATAAATGATTTCTTATACTTTTTTACTTATATTTATTTACCTATATTTTTACTTCCCTTGTAAAATATCTATTATATTTCGATGTACTCAGTTTTCTAATATTTTCATGTTAAATTATATTATTCTTTCAGAGTTATATAATTTTGCTCTTTCACTATTTGAAACTATTTCCTTCCACGAAACGATTTCCTTCGACGAAAACCATGCCATGCTTTGAAATACAACTTTTCAAAACATTTAATGTAAAAATAGGCAGGTCATGATCCATACTGATATATACATATTTTCTCATTTGGAGTTAACATCGCAAAAAGTTCCTTCTTGCTTAAATTTCATTTACGATAAGTATCTTCTGTTTGTTCTTCAGTCATAATCACGGAAATAAATGGTCGAAGAGGTAGTGTGCATCGAAATATAAATATAATATGCTCAAATATACTAGAACTGCTAAAATATTCAACAAGGGCGGTGGTATAGGCAATCGTCATCGAGAACAGATGACTAGCAATCGTGTTATCGTAAGTAGCTTGTTTTTTCTTGTTCTTTATTTTGAGATTCAGCTTCCATTCCTTACATTCATCAACTCTTTGTATTCTCCTTATTTCCCCTTCCCTTTTCACCTTTTTCCACTTGCAGCTCATTTCTTCACCCGGAACAGAGTATGTAGCTGATTTTCATCGAACAAACCTGTTCGAACGTCTCACACCACTTTACGGATACTTGCATATAACTATAATACGCATCTTCATTCGTCTCTTATTCATTGAATGGATTTGAGAGACAGCGATTCTGGCGTGCTTTCCTCTAAGCATTATCGTGTTAGGAATGTTCCTACTAGAGTATATATGTTTCGTAACGGTGATAAATAGACCGAGTTCGATGGACTTTCAAATGGACGGAGCAAATTTCTGATGCCCAGATTTACTACTATAAATAAATCAATGCATCATTTGATTAAGCAGTTTCAGAAAACAGTCTGAATTTAATTTGGTAGGACCGTCATTTTAAAGATATCTTCAGGATACGCGGGACAGCGTACTCTATATATTTAGTATAGTTTAAAATGATATCTTATAGGATTCTCAAATCCGAGTCGAAATTGAATTCATGAGCAGTTGCAGTTTTCATACAGGCATGTATGTATGTTTTCACTTAAAGCCTTTTTGACAGCACTTCACAGATGAGGCATCAAAGTTTTCTCTGCACGTTGTCTATTGACAGTCTTGAGCGCAGTGAGATCATATTTGAAGCTCTCGAAAAATTAGTGAATAAAATTATTGCTAAACAGATCGAGAGAAAAGGAGCGTTAGATGCTCCTCTTATTAAATTATCAGAGAATTAAAAGTTGTTTACTTTTCATTTTTACTATTTATATCATTTCTAAAATAATACTAACATTGACAATAAAATTCGATTGGGTTAGACATCTTCGCTTTAGTGATAAATAGTTGTTACGCAATACATTTGTTCAGTTGAGATGTACTGTTGAATACAAATACAATATACAAATTGTATTATAATTTATAGCGTAACTATGGTAAGAAGATTATTTTAAACTCGTACAAGCATATGCCTCTGCTCAAAGTGATGAATCTTTATGCTCCTGTTCAGCAACTGGCCTAATAACATTTATGTGACAAAAAAACATATACATCTAGAAAAATTGTATAATACACAACTCACTTCTCGATAAATGTGCGAACATGTGTAAGATGTTCGAATTTCGAATATTTTTCAGATATTCATCCACTTATGTGAAGAACGATTTTTCGCATGAGTCATCTGATTATTTTATTTTTTCTCCGAATATCCGTACGTTATGTGTGTATTCTGTACATTCTCTGTGAACGCTTTCAGTCCTTCCGGCTTCAGTCCTTCGTCGTTTCCACGATTAGGCCGGTGTCGCTTATTTTTTCAACTGCTGTGACTTGTATTCCCCCTTTACGGGGGATTACTAGCGCGAATAGCGCGTCGCGCGCTTCTCCGCTGGTTCTTATTTCACCATCCTCAACTTCCGACCGGATTATAACCACATTTCTCGGTGGTTTTACCGCCATTTGTCCGCTTTATTGCTGGCAATCTTCACTTTTTCCGCGTACGAGAGCTGTTTTGGCTCGGCCTTCGTTGTTTTCTTAACGGCCGTTTTAAGCCGCTTGCTGGCTTCCAGCGACTTACTCACAGCGCTTAATATCGCAGTTTCCTTATTCTTAGCTTTTAGCTTGTTCTAGCCTTCCGGCTAGATGACAGTTGTGGAGCAGGAGATTCTCCACAAATCCTCTCATATCCTTAAAGTAACGCATTATCGTTGCGGTTTGCCCTTGTTAACTTTGTTGCTCGGGTCGTGGCAGAATGGTAGGACCCTCTTTTCCATATCGCTAGCTCGTTCCCTTATGTCGGGTATTGGCCGCGATTCTTCTTTAGTATCCTCCTTCTCTTCATCAGACCGCTTCTTGATTTCTGGGCTGTTTTGCTTTATCGGTGTAGCGCTTATATTAGTATCTTTAGGGGTTGACCACTCTGCCCCTAATTCAGGCTTTTGCGTTTTCAAGGGTTGCAAAACCATGCTTGCATTCGTGGCGGGTGGCGGGTGGCGTCTGCCCACGTGAAGACATCTGGATTACATTCGTGGCGTACTGTTTGTACACACGGACAGTGTACGAAGCGACGCGAACACAACCTATCTGCATGCCGTCATCTTGGGACAACGCATGCTGTCAGGAGATCTTTAAAATGTGTCCAAGGATGTTGGCCGATGTAATTGTTAACAATGACTTGGCTCATTTAGAACCAGGCAGGCAACCGCCAGAGGCGAGGGAGGTGAAGAGGCTCTACAAGCATTTCTGGGGTAGAACTGCACCTCCAAATCCTATAATCCTAGGAAGTAGAGCCTCGGAGTTGTCATTATGCGAATACTTTCTTGTTTCACATGATCTAATAAACCAACACTTCTTTCAACTTTTTTTAAGAAACTGTTTTGAATCGTGCAACATTTTCGATCGATTGCGATATCTCTGGTAATTGCATAGTTTTATTTGTGAATATTATACAAGTAAATATTTCGTTTTTTCGTTCAGATAAACTGCAACGTGATATTATTTTATATCACTGTTGCTTGATCATATTGCACAATTTTTATGCCAAGAGAAACATGCTAAAATTCTACATGTAATTTCTTTACAGATAGTTGTACATTCAAATCATACAAATATATTCGTCTATAAAGTGATGAAAATGTCCATAATTAGGAGGTTGGCGTATGCTGCGTTTTATATCGCGCAGGAATAATTAACTCCATTTCTTCCAATGACGTTATTACAGAAATTCATACTAACCACATGATCATCTGATTTAAGTGCACGAACGAAAGAATCCATCCGTTATTATTTTTTTCCTTCTATATATCTATAAGTGTCATTTTTCCACTACCCAACATGTTCATATTCTAAACGTATCATGCGCATCTTCTTTCCGTTTCCGTCCCAAAGTTCGCAACGCAAGTATATCATTTCTAATCTTTCCACTTTTCTTCTCCTTTTCTTTTATCTGAATAATGGTTTAGTACTGCATGATTCCTAGGAACATCTAACGCATTCGAGTCAAATTATTTTCCATCACTAAATACATCCTTTCTTCGATACTTCCTACACTGCATACGTACTTTCGTAATTTCTATAGCTTTTCTCTACGGCGAGAGGCGAGAAATATCCAGCGTTTCAATGTTGGATGTTTCAAATGTTTACATCGTTGCAAAAGCGTTGATCGTTTAATAAAAGATCGTTTAATAAGACCTACTATTTTGGCATATCCTTTGGCATTCGTTGATACCGGCGATTGCTCTTTGCTCACCCTTGTGTTATATTTCACAGACCTTTCTAAGGATTATGTTACCATGTTTCAATATCCATTAATGAATTTTGTAATTTTTAAGACGTTACAGTTATTTGTAATGTATATATAGTCTTACTTTGATTGACTAACTGATTTACTTGCATAATTTAATGAGAAGTAAAACAATAAAATATTGCGTATAAGCTATCATTTTGCTTTCAAAACACCTTAATAGTAATCAATAAAAAATATAACAAGATTCTATTTAGATTTCCTTCTATAACTTTCATATCTCTTCTGCATGTATATAATTTATAAAATATAACATTTAAAAAATATAAACTGGTAAAACATATAATATTCTCATGGGAGAATGTTCTCATTTCTCCTTGTACCGTACATCAATTAATGTCAAATTATACTACAATCAATAAAAATATAGCAGCAGAAATGGAAAATGTAAATAACCCATGGGAGAAAGCAGGGTATCTCTTGTGAAGACACCACATGATGTATTGTCGCAATCATAATTAACTAGAAGTGGTTAGAATGAAATAATTACGTAACTGTAACGCTGACCGTATGTTATGCCAACAATGGGAGCCGAGGCAGTAAAACTCGATAGCGACACATATACCCGTACGGCAACACGTGCTTGCGTGGCGATTACGAAAAACCGACGGGCAGTAGATGAAAGAAGGCCACATGCAGTCGAATGAAATCAAATATTAAAAACAGGGCCTAGGCTAATTAAGATTCTCTTAAGATGTTCACTACCAGCATCACACTATTATGATGCGTCGATTTTCATTCAGAGGTAAGAATCATAGATATGAGAAGACAGTCTCACGTACGATTTCAGGAAACCCAAACTGCAACATCCCGATTCCCACGGAAGTGAAGCCCCAGTGGACCACCACTCCGTGGGGGATGGCATTATAAATAAGCGTAGCAACATAGCGCATGTTTATTATTTTAATCATTATTATTTTAATCATTCTTTGTGCTCATTATAATTTACGTACCATATTGTGCTCATTATTTTTGTATTCATTCTTAGTGATCATTGTTATTACGGTTCATTATTATTTTGTTCACTCTTTGTGTTCATTGTTACTACGTTCGTTATTGCGCTCATCATTGCGTTTAAAAATTTTGTATAGTATTTTGCGTTTCGGGGTCTTTAGTTTTTCGGTCAAGAAAAGAGAGCCGCGACTAAGTAAAAAGAAAATTTTATCTTTGAAGTCCTCGTTTCATCGCTTAGACCGAAACGGGCATTGTAATTGCGGTATTAATCCAGTTAGTAAATTGTTCAGTCTGTATCGAAATAGATAAATAAAGTAAACGTTGATAGTAAACTATATTCGAGTTCAAGTAATAAACCCAACAAAAACATCGACGACCACCGGAGCAGCTAAGGTAATGGCGCCAGACAGCACCTACTCCTCAAGGTAAGAAAATTAATTTTGAAAATTTCCTTCTTCTCTGATAATTTCGTTGCCCTCGAGAATCGAATTAGAACTTCCTATCATCGATCTCGTTTTATTTTCGCGAACGGTTTTGAAGATAGAATCATTGTTTAAACTTTAAACAAAGGGGTTGTCCGCTGTGTCGGCTTGTGCGAACGGTGTTTTCAGCTACTCAAACACCCACTGATCTTCGCATTCCTCCTCCCATTGTTGGCAAAACATTGCCAGTCTTTGGGCAAGGCTTGCGAAATCACACAAGTCCCGCACAGAGAGGACCATTAAATACATCGTCAGGGCCAATCGAAAATTAAGAGCAATACCGGCATTGCTATTTACCGATATTCTTGCCATCATTGCATGCGATTGTAAGAGAGAAATAGCAGAACAATTTCCCTTCGAAAATTTAACCAAAGGATCGTTCGCTGTGTTGGCTTGTGCAAACGGTGTTTTCGATTATCGAAAACACCCATCGATCTTCGCATTCCTCCTCCCACTGTTGGTAAAATACTACCCGTCTACGGGCAAGGCTTGCGAAACCACACGAACCCCACACAGAGAGGATCGTTGGAATCATTCTCGATTATTAAACTCGAAGGGCAAGAAAATTGTGGCAATAGAAACCATCGTAGTAAATGAACTGAGCTTTGGTTCTAACGACAAACTACTATAGCGAAATTAAAAGAGAAGAAGAAGGCAAACGTAGGAATAAATTTATATCAAACAACGAAAATTCACATTCTTATCTAATCCATCAACGCGAAAATTCTTGTTCTACCTCCTCTAACTAACTAATATACACATATACATACACACATATATATGTCGGAGATGAAAGGAAAGCCGAAGCCCTTCCTTGGAAATTTTGGGAACATCCTCTAGTACCTTGGCCTAGATTTTATTATAGTTGTAATTGTTTAAGATTTGTAATAAGCGAGATTGGGTTCGAGGTGACAATCGGTCGCTGAACGTAGCCACGGTCACGGGATGGATGTTTTATCTAACGGAGGTCTGGAGTGGTTGTATGTGTTTTCCGAGAAGTGTGGTTGTGGCGGCATGCGGCCTCGAGAGCGGGCCGAGCCACGTGTGATGTTGCCTCGGAGGTGCCGATGCAATGGGACATACATTGTATTTAGTAACCAAAACTCCAGGCAGAAACTGTCTAGCAACGGCGTTTGGAACTCTCTCGATGCTTCCAACGAGTGTGCCTAGCAACGGCGTTTGGAACCTTCTCGATGCTTCCAAACGGGGATAGAAAACAAAATGCAATCGTACAGGGAGAAAAATCTCCACGAGGCTGGCATTCTTGCGATTGCCTTGGAGAGTGATACATCGAGCGTTTTCGAGGATCGCATTTGCGTCTAAGTTAGTTTCGCTTAGTAAGGAGTTATCCCGGTGACCGTGGATTCGTTTGAACTCAAACATTGCTAATAGTATTATTTAATTTAATTATTCGTAGATCGTATTATTCATTAGGCTTAGTGTTTGTTAGACTTATTATTAGTTGTACTTATTATTTGTTAAGCTTAGTGATAGACCTGTATATACGTGTAAATAAAATCTCGGCTTTGTGAAACGATGGCTAGTCCACATGAAGAGTCGTCGCGCGCCCAAAATTCGAATCCTGATCCGACATATATATATATATATATATATATATATATATATATATATATATACGTAACAATCTAAATAATTCAACATTCAAATAAAATCCGTGCAACAAGCACAAATATTTATCTTACCCAGCTTTAATCCTCTCCCGTGCCAGTTTCCCTGCACATAGCAGGTTAGCCGAAAGCGTGGAATTTATCTATCAGTAGCCTTGAATATTAGTTAACGCTACCCACGAGCAATTAATTCATTAATAAACCATCTAAAGAAATTTCTCTAATCGAAATAGTCCTTAGACTATTTCTGGTGGCAGCAACTACCGTGTAGATCGAAAGTTTCGATAAAAAAGAATTTTTTAAACTTTAGAAATAGAACTTAACCGGAAATCTTAAATCAATATCTTAAATACAATCATATCATTTAAATTTTCCCTTCCTATTAAATTCAAATTAAATCAAATCAAATTAAATTAAATCACCATAAACAAAAAAAAAATTTTGCAAATTCAACGGTTTAGAATCGATTTAAAACAAACAAGAACGTAACAATAAGAATAGGTAACGATGCCGTTTGGATTGAAAAATGCACCAGCCGTTTTCCAGAGAGCCATTTTCAAAGCCTTAGGCGACCTCGCTTATTCGTATGTCGTTGTTTAGTTGGACGACGTTCTAATAATTGCCGACTCGATAGACCAAGCTCTAGAAAGGTTGCACGTTGTACTAAACACCCTCGTAAACGCCGGATTTTCTTTTCATTTCGCTAAATGTTCCTTTCTGAAGACGTCGGTACTTTATTTGGGATATGTAATTCGTAACGGAGAAGTTCGTCCAAATCCGGGAAAAATACAAGCTTTAAATTCTTTACCTGCACCGTCGACCGTCACACAGCTTAGGCAGTTCATAGGTTTGGCCTCTTACTTCCGAAAATTTATTCCTAAATTTTCACAAGTAATGAAACCCTTGTATGCACTCACTTCTAGTAGCAAACACATAACTTGGACGGATAGGCACGAAAAGATAAGACAAAAGGTGATTTCCGTCCTGACCGACGCGCCGGTGTTAATGATATTCGATCCCAATCTTTGGGATCGACAAAGTATTAACTCGTCTCCCCTTGAGTTCTCTAATACTACCCAGTTTTGCAATTGCAAAAATACATAACAGATATGCAAGTAGTCTAGAATATATATTATTATAATATAATACATAACAGTCATAAATTAGTAAGTAAATTTTCATACCCAGGAGACCCCTAATGAAAAACAAACGAATATTATATGATAATTTGAGTGATGAAAGCAGGAAATGTGATGGAGGCATCACAGGTTCATTTGAAATTAGTATTGGGTTGCTCGGAAAATTCGTTCCGATTTACATTTCGATTCGATATATATTTGTCGAATTATATAAATGTCATTTCGTTCCACAACCTTCCTTCACCTTTCACGCAACTTAAATATTCCATCCGTCCAGAACTTCTAGGATTACCGGCGAAAAACTTTTCAATATGAAATAAAAAAAGTAATGGCTCTCTTGATGAAGATTGTGACAATTCTCATAATAGTTATTTGGAGGGAAGCAAACGTAAAAGTAAATCTTCCAAGAAATGCTTCGGTACTAAATGCATTTTGTTTAATATTTGACGATAATCACTCTTCCTTTAGCAAAAACAATGCCCCAACATCAACAAATATTAAAGAAGAGGAATATACGTTGTCAAACAACGAACCCACAAAATAGAAGCGACTACACCAAATCGAAATCAAAGCGAGCAGCTCCAGGACAAAGTTCGCTGAACTCACGCATACACCAATAACGCACAACAGGGGAAATTCCCTTTCTCCCAGAAGCATGGTGACGAAGATGTGCCTCCAAAACTTCTCCGGGAATTTCATTAGCAAAACGGACTTTTACACAACGATCGGTATCAACGACTTCAACCAGAGGGGGTTCCCACTCCAATCCGACGGTCTCTGCATCGAAGAAACTCTCATCGACAGTAACAAGATTGTCAAAGCTCTATTCCGACGGGAAATCCACGGCCTCGGCATCAATGTCGAATAGTTCCTCCGACCACTCTGGTACTTGTGGTTCATCACAGCGCCGCATGCGTTTGGTGGGTCTTCTCGAGTCGCCCATGGGTTCTTCGGAATCCCTCTTTCTCTTGCGCCGAAACAACACAATATAGTTTAAATAGAACGAAACAGGACGAATCAAGCGGACTAAAAACAAGACAAAATACGCCCCAGAGAAGTCTGCATAGGAACCTCTGATGGAAATGCCTCCGCAAACATTGTTCGAACGTCGATCACCCAAGCCTAGGGAAACAACAAAAAAAGGAAGAAGGATCAAAATCACGAAAACAACCATAATATGCAAATATCCATCTAAACCAAACTTACGCAAAATAACTCGAAGGAGGAGGTCCTTGTTGTGGGAGAGTAGCGGATTGCGCGTGTTGCCCGAGCAAACATCGAAATGATAATGATGCTGCAGCCGCCAGCCCTTGCACGCGCCGAAGAAACACAGGTAATTCCCACGGTACAACAGGGGGAAGTTTCTCGCGAAAAAGACTAGATCAGCAGGGAATGCTTCAAGCCTCCTAGACGCTAGCTCAGCAGAAACACTGGACCGATGGAAACTAAGTCGAAATACGGAATTTACATTCCCTCGCGTACGATTCCAAGAAACCCAAACTGCAACATCCCGATTCCCACGGAAGCGTACCCCCAGTGGACCACCACCCCGTGGGGGATGGCATTATAAATAATGCGTAGCAACATAGAGCAGAGCGTATTTTATTATAATTTTACGTACCATATTGTGCTCATTATTATTGTGATCT
Organism: Bombus vancouverensis nearcticus; assembly: GCF_051014615.1. Classification (NCBI taxonomy): domain Eukaryota; kingdom Metazoa; phylum Arthropoda; class Insecta; order Hymenoptera; family Apidae; genus Bombus; species Bombus vancouverensis. Next base: position 219,741 of record NW_027468951.1, read on the forward strand.
TTGTTATTACGGCTCATTATTATTTTAATCATTCTTTGTACTCAGTACTATCGTGCTTTTATTACTTTCGTTCAGAAATTTCGCATAGCATTTACTGTATTAATCAGATTAGTAAATTGTAAGGCGTGTATCTGGATAAGACAAATAAAGAAAAAATTGGAAATTAACTATATTCGAGTTCAAGTAAAAAACCCAGAAGTAAAAACACCGACGATCACCGGAGCAGGCGAAGTAATGGCACCCGACAGCACTTTTTCCTCAAGGTAAGTGTTACGCCGCCTAAAACATCTGTACGCCAGCCCGCGCGACCGGACAACAACCGGCCTGCGTAACGTCACTTCGACCCTCAATAAACCTAAGGACCCACCGTAACCTTCACTTCCCTGTATTGTTTCGCCATGTGTCTTCAATCCGTTTGTCTTGAAGAATTTCTAAAGCTTCAAAATATTCTCGAAACACAGTCGGTTTTTAGAGACGTCCTTGGGTTTATTAGGCGCACTTAAAACACGGAGAAAGCTGGTATGCGCCCATTAGGAAAATCCGAATAGCCCTCTAATAAAACAAGCTGGGTTTTCTTCACGAATACGGTTATCTATCCACCACGATGGTAGGAGACTTCCTACTCATCCCTTCGAGCAGTAGGGCAGACCATTACCAATCAACACCGCGGTTCGTTACCCTCACTTTTCCTAACGAAAGTGGGAACAACGAATCCGCGTTCTTTAGGCACAGGGGCACACCCACATCGAACTTTTCGTCCGTATTAGAAAAAGAGCGACAGTCAGTCTAAAACTAACGCCTAACGCAGCAGTCTACACATACTTCACGCAAATCTTTTGTCGGTTCTCGGTGTTGTCGAACATACATCTCCTCTCCTAAATATATTATAGTGCTACGTCCATTAATACATTAACTTCCATTATAAGAGCCCTGCTCTAGCGTACATATCTATCGCATCTTCGTGCGACAAGTTGTCATCTATTTATTTCTCTTCGACAGTGTAATCTAAGTGTAGGAAATATATAATTTATAATTCTGTGAATCACAGTGTTATACAAACTCAATCACCCCTATTATCTCAGCGGAAATCAGGGGATCGGTCAGTTCATGGTGTTACGCCATGCGGCTTGCCATAGATCATATTCTTAACTGTCGGTCGCGGCACTATAATGTCGCAGACGGATCGTCGCGGCTGCCCGGCAAACAAACATTGTAGTGGCAAGCGCATGGTTCATTAAGCAGGGCGACCTCCAGAAACGTCGATTCGTGGCCGTTATTTTACCTCGCGTAAAAGAATGTGGCGTGATCCTAACGTAGTGGGGGTCGCCTTCCAGAAAAAACGGAAAAAATCGAAAGGCGTGCAGAACGTTTCAAGAAGCCGAACAGTCAACACATATCTTATATCGCGCATTACGTAGTTACATTTCTTTTTGTTGTTCTCTTTATGTCTTCCTAGTTGATAATTTGTTAAAATAAACGTTAATTTATTTGTGTTAATTCTGTGGAATTCATTGAACTACCCTTATTATCCTAATCGAAATAAGGGAATCGATCAGTTCGTGGCGTCGATTATTTAATCGTAACGGGAACTTACAGCTCTCGTTGACGTGCTATCTCGCGATCGCGTCTCTCCGCGAACGATCGAAACACAACGTTCAAACGACAATTGATAGTCCTGACGAAATAAACGTCGCTCAGAGAGTCGAAAATTTGTCTCTTCAAATTTTAAGCGGATACGAGTTATCCCCACTACTTCGCGGAACTGATCACTGCAAGTTGTTTCCGGTGTTTTCTTTGTCTGCTCCAGCGATAACGCAATTACTCATAAATTGCCAAAATAAGAAAAACGAAGTTTTCATATTTTTTATTTCATTGTTATAAAACGATTTAATTGGATTTTTGAGAATCTCACGATCAAAATGATATTGGACGATAGCTAAACTCTGGAAATGCGCAACGTTCGGTCAACTGCACAGAAGACCATGCCTAAGTCCGACACAATTCTTTGAAGTTACAATGAATGTTGATACTAAATCCGTCGTTTAGAGATACCTTGGCTTCTTATGACACTAAGTTAAACAACTTCCGTTATTTGCTGACTAGTCCAAATGGATCCAGACACTGGTTAAATTATATTTCTTTTGACTTTATTTGTCTAGATATAAAATCTGTAAGGTATCTCGTTGTATCTCAATTGCTTCTCTTCTTTCTTATTCCTACATTCACCGAATTCACAAAACAACGATCCAAAGACAAGTAACAGCGGTCAGTTTGTGAAAAGTGCTCGTTAACAAATCTTAAATTACAACGAAACGAAATTGTTCAACACCTTAAAATTGAAAATTACCGAACTAAGTAGGAAAAAGGCCACAATGTTTGTAGAAAAACTGAATAATTGTATTATAATTCACCAATATCTGTGGCAGGCTAGCGCGATTTTCAATTTAACAAAATTACATCGTAATTATATTTCAGGTATGCATGAACCAAAATACTAATCATAAAAAGAAATTTGCTATATGTAGCGAAAAACCGTGTTACGTCGCGCGAGATAAACCGTACGCCATCATCTCGTTGTCAAACTTCGGCGCCTCTACACGAGATGTCTGAGGGAGGGAGTCTACCCACGAGCGTGGCGGACGGCAAGGCTAGTCTCACTCCGTAAAGAGGGCCGAACGGCGACATTGCTGTCGGCATATCGGCCGATTTTTCAATTTTGGACGATTTGTACGAGAAAGAAATGATCAGACCAAGCAATTCACCATACGCAATCCCTTGTTGTATTAGTGCGGAAAAAGAATAAAAAATGCATCTCTGCGTCATCTACGGGGAATTAAATAAGATCACGGTGAAAGACAATTTTCCGGTGCCTCTTACGACAAAAGAGAAGAATTAGAATTCCTAAAGTACCTACTATACAAAATAAAAGCGCAAATGAACAAGAATTCGCAAACGCTATAAACCATTACTGGACAAATAAAATAAAAAGATCTCTAAAAACGACTCAGCCAACATGTTCCCACAAATAAATCAAATCTTCAGACCAAAAGGACAAAGCCCCATCCATCCCACCTCTCAAATTGCCCCCAGAAGAAACCTCCCTCATCCAAGAAGCAGGTATAACAATACACAACACCACCAAAGACATCGAGGGTAACTTCATAATAACTAAAACAACAGAAAAACTAGACATCATCGGCACCCACTTTTCCAAAATACACACACAAAACGAACACATGGGCCGAGATCAACTAAACAGAATTATCATCGCCGAAACAAACTTAAAAATGAAATGGAACAAGACAAAACGCTAAACAAAACAGTCTGTACATTCTCAAACGAAAACACCGCAGACAACCCCAAACAACCAGATCCAGAAATAAACTACTTCACAAATTACAATCAACCAAACACAATCTTCTCCAAACTAAACAACAAAAAATCCTCCGGCTTCGACGGCATCCCAAACGTTTTACTCAAGCGTCTACCGAACAAAATAAAATGGTACTACACAGTACTCTTCAACAATGCTCTAAACAACACATATTTCCCCAGAAAATGGAAAAAAGCCAAATTGATAGCTATTACAAAAAAAGACAAAGACGGCTCATCGCCCGCAAACCTACGACCCATAAGTCTCCTCCCCAACATAAGCAAAGTACTTGAAATAATCATAAACAATCCCCTAACTTCCTTCTGCACAAAAAATGACATAATCGCAGAAAATCAATTTGGCTTCAGGCACAACCACTCCACAATCCGCGCAATAAACAAACTTACGTCGGACATCTGCTGGGCCCTAAACGCAAAACAACGAGTAGCCGCCTGCTTAATAGACCTCGAAAAAGCTTTTGACACAGTCTGGATCCCAGATCTCATATACAAATTGATCAAGATAAACCTTCCTAACCATCTAATTAAAATAGTCTGGGACATGATCACAAGCAGAACATTCGTAATGACCGAAGGTTCAAACACATCAAGCAAAGAATTCTCCATAACAAATGGTCTGCAACAAGGTACAGTAAATTCCCCGCTACTTTTCAGTATTTACAATAGTGACTTGCTAAACCTCTTTAATTTCAATACATCCACTCACAAACGCTCCATAGCCTTCGCAGATGACCTAATCATCTACGTAACAGGCCGCAAAACTAAGACAATAAAAACTGAACTGCAAGAACTTTTCGAAAAAATAAACGACTATTACCACGCGTGGAAACTAAAAATCAACACAAGCAAATGCGAAACCATACTATTCAGACCCAAGTTAAGTGAAATCGACCCAACAGAAAGAGAACACTGCCAAAAATTCCAAGTAAGAGAAAAAGCAAACAAAGGGGCACTCATACCACACAAAAACTGCTCATCCTTACGGCGTACTCTCAATAGCCTTAAGCACCCGTCATAAATCCGAGTAATTTGCTTGCTAAGGTCCTTCCGACTCAACAAATGTATTTTTCTCAATCACTTTTAGACTGTTATCTACCACGGCTTGCCAACGGAGAGTTGGCTTTTTCCACGTACGATGCTTCCTAATAACAACTTTCTATCGAGGGCAGCTAAGACCCTTCTTAGTCCGCCAACCGTCGTTTAACCAATTAACAACGAAGCCTATTTCCCTCACTCTCTTAGCCAAAATCGTCATCAACAAATCGGATGGTACCGTGCGCTAGACACACCCATCACTAGCTTTCCTCCGACACAGCATCGTCACTCAACTTCACTTCTTCTACACTGTTGGAAAAGTCACCTCGTTCTCTTACGACATCGGGAGAGTCAAGTCAACTAGTCAGTTTAACGCTAACGCCTAACGTGGCAGTCTAAGCATAACGCTAGAGTAGCATAATTCACGTAAACTATTTTAGTCGGTTCTCGGTATTGTCGAACATACATCTCCTCTACTAAATATATTATAGTGCTACGTCCACTAATACACTAAATCCAATTATAAGAGCCCTGCTCTAACGTACACATCTACCTTATCTTCGTGCGATAAGTGATTATCTATTTATCTATGCTCAACAGTGTAATCTAAGTGTTGGAAATATATAATTTACAATTCTGTGAATCACAGTGTTATACAAACTGAATTACCCCTATTATCTCAACGGAAATCAGGGGATCGGTCAATTCGTGGCGTCGATTGCTATAATCGTAACGGGAATTTACGACTCTCGTTGACGTCTCTCCTCGCGATTACGTCTCCCCGTGATTGGTCGAAACTACATAAAGAATGGTTTTCATCACCTAAGGGTTTCAAAATCATCTATTAAATATACATCTTTTGTACAGTTCGCACACCTGAAATTGCCTTTAGAGCCTTTAGAGTTTTTCAATGATATATTAATTTTGTATTTACCAATCTCGGTAAAAAGAATAAAGTCGTATTATATTTAGATGATATTTTAGTCGCTACAGAAACGCTTAAAGAACATATTTTGATTTTTTGAATGTTTGAAGAAATTTTTCATTTAGCTGTATAAAACGATTTACAATTCCATTTAGACAGATTTTCTTTTTTTATACCGCGAAGTTACATATCTTGGCTAACTAATTTTAATGAATCTAGTATTCGTTCCAGTCGAGACGGCATTGAATCTGTCCGAGACTATCCACTGCCACGAACGGCGAAAGACGTACTGCATTTTGTGAACCCCGTCGATAAACGAGGACGTAGGGAAAGAAAAAAACAGACGATCAAAAGACAAGACAATAAACATGGAAGGAAGAACACTGCTAAAGATAATCAATGGCAGCGATAAAGAAGGAGAGGAGCGGACCTATATTGGCGAGAGAGGAAACTCAGTAATAGACTATGTGATTGGCAATCAGGAGGCGACAGAAGAAATAATTTACATGAAAATAGGAAAAAGAACAGAGTCAGGCCACATGCCGTTAGAAATAGAAATAGGGGGGGGGGACGGAATTACAAAGAAAATGAGGAAAAGGAAGAAGAAGAGAAGGAGAAGAGGGAATGGACAAACAAAAGTGTGGAAAAATACTTGGACGAATGTAAAGACTGGACCTGCAACGGAAGAACAGTAGCGGAAATGTGGACAGAAATCAACAAGAAGATAAACGAAGCAATGCAAAAGAAGAAAGTAAAGATAAGGAATAGAAAGAGAGGAAAAGAGAGTAAAAGAGAGATGAGAAGGAAGGTGACAAAGTTTATGAAAGGAAAATACAGTAGAGAAGCTCTTATGGAGGAAAAAAGGCATTCAAATAGAGGTGCAAACAAAGACAGGAAAGATACGAAGAAGAAGAAATGGTGAAAATCAAGAAGATCAAAACAGAACAAGAAGCGTGGAAATACATAAATAAATACAGAAGAAGAAGAGAGAATATAGATGAAGATTTTATGAAATAGGCGAGGAAGAGTGGAAAAATCATTTTATGGAAATTTTAGAAGGAACAGAGCACAAAGAGGGCAGGAAAAAAAAGAGGAGCATCGAGCAGAAGAGAAAATAATGGAGGAGAGAGAAGATAATATATAGAGAAGGAAGAGGTGATATAGAAACTAAGAAACTTGAAGGAGAAGAAAGCAATGGGGGAAGGCGGGTTAGAAAATGAAGTATGGAAGTATGCACCGAAGGAAGTGGGTGAAGCGTTATGGGCTCTGTTAAGGAAAATATGGAATGGGGTGGGGATAGCAGAAGATTGGAAAAAAGGAGCAAATATGTCCGATATATAAAAAGAGGGACAAGAGAGCAGGGAAGGGTTACAGAAAAGTAACATTAATGGATACAGCATACAAGATCTGTGCAGGGATACTGCACGAACGACTGAAGGCAGAGATTGAAAACAAACTGAAAGAGAGCCAATTCGGATTCAGAAAAGAAAGACGCGGTATTTGTGATAAACCATATCATAAACAAACAGTTGAGTAGAGGAAAAGAAAAACTACATGCCTGCTTTGCGGACTTAAAAGCGGCGTTCGACAGGCTAAACAGAAAGAAATTGGAGGAGAAAATGAGAAAAATGGGGATTAACGAAAACTTGACCAGAAGGATTAAAGAGATATACGCAGAAACAAAGAATGTGGTAAGAATCAAGAATAACAACACAAAAGAATTTTGGACAGTGAGGGGAGTCAGACAAGGATGCCCGTTGAGCCCTACGTTATTTAACATCTACGTGGCGGGGCTGGAAGAAGAATTAAGGAAAGGACAAGTCGGGGGGGGGGGCATAGTGGTAGGAGAAAGAAAGGTATGGTCATTGACATATGCAGACGATATTGTGCTGATGGCTGATAGAGAGGAGAAGCTAAAGGAAATGCTAAAGAGATTCGAAATATTTTTAAAGGAAACCGAATTGGAACTGAGCACGAAAAAGGCCAAGAGTGTAGTTTTCGAAAAAAACGAAAGAACAAGAGGAGACAAAGAAAATGGAAATGGGGAGAACGAGAATTAGAAGAAGTGGACGAGATAAGATACCTAGGGTACATACTACTGAAAAAACGGTAGTGATGAGAAACACATAGAAGACAGGAAAAAGAGAGCAAGAATAGCAATGAAGAAAACATGGAGCGTGGAAGAAAAAATTTCCAAACAGGACAACAAGAGGAGAATGAAGATGTTTGGAACGCTGGTAGAGAACGTGGCGCTGTTTGGAGCATAGGTATGAGGCTGGAACATGGAAGAAAGGCTGGATAGAATACAAAGAAGATATGTGAAATGGAGCTTAGGTTTAGATATGACAACACCGAATTATATATCGATGGAAGAATGTAAGCTAACAGAAATCAAAGAAAAAGTATTAGGAAGAGCAGCAAGGTATGAAGGGAAAGCCATAGAGTCAAAAAAGGAACTAGTAAAGAAGTGCATAAAGGAAAGAGAGAGAAACTGGGGAAATGGCCAATAACGGAAAAGAGCAAGAAAGAGAAAGAAGGGACTAGAAAGGATGAGAAATGGAGGGACACAGATGGAAGTAAGAGAAGAGCAAGAAAAGATGACACTAGACCAAATTATAGAAGAAAGGAGAAAGAGAGATGCAGAAGAGAGGGGGGAAAGGATAAGGGAATCAAAATATGACAAACATTATAGAAAAATCGCCAAAGTAGAGTTAGCAAAATACTTAGAAGGGAGGATGAAGTGGAAGGACAGAAAAATATTAGCAAGATTCAGATGTGGAAACGAGACTAAATCAAGGGAATACTGGAAAGAAGAGGGAGAAAAAAGATGCAACCTATGTAAAAAGAAAGAAGAAGACCTGAGACACGTAATAGAAGAATGAGAAATAACAGGAGAACCAAGGGATACAGAAAATAATAATAATAATAATAATAATGATAATGATAATGATAATGATGATGATGATAATAATAATAATAATAATAATAATAATAATAATAATGATGATGATGATGATAATGATAATGGTAATAATAATGATAATAGTTATCCTTACTCATCCTCAATTATTAACAAATCACACACCCATACATTCTAATTAAAACGTTAAAAACCTTCCTTATTTTATTTTGTTTTTTTTTATTATGGGTAATAGCACAGAAATCCCCATGCTATAGTAATTAGCAAATGATACAAAAATGTAAGTATTTGTAGAAACAAATAAGAACGTTTAATAAAGGAAAAATGAAAAAGAAAATGATAGATACTTCTACCTCTCAGAGGGATCAAGCAAAAGGACCAAACGCATCGAGATCTACAGTAAGACACGGTAAACCGGCCTATCCTGTTCAATATCCATGTTTAGTGTCCTATTATAAATGTATGGCATGAACAAGAACGGCAATCAAAATAATAAATCAGCAATAGCATTCGTAAATGATATGTTAATAAACAATAAAACAAGAAACAATAAACCGTGACAAATAAAAATCCAGCTGCAAGACCTAGTCAAGAAAGTAGAAAATTACGCTTTCCAACACGGAAGCTAAGAATCTACACCCATAAATGTGAAACAATCTCGTTCAGTCCATATATTTCAAAAACTTCAAAAGCAAAGTACGACGTGAGAATAAATTCGAAAATATTCTTCCATACAACAGAAAATATCAACGGAAAATTTTCCGATGCAAACAAAGTTAGATGCTTCGGAGTCCATCTAAACTTCGGGTTAAATCACAACGACAACATAAAGACACAGTTATAGAAAGCAGATAAATTCTTCTTATACCTCATAAGACTACCTTACTCGAAAGATTCGCACAGATCAATAAAACTTCACTGCTACAAAACACTAATTAGACCAACCATTCTAATGTATGGTCGTTAAATCTGTTTCAATGTAAGTGTCAACGCCACGGAAAAATTAAGAATCATTGAAAGAAAATACATCACAGCATGTTTAGGAATATATAGATTGCCAGAATTGAAATTTAGCAAATATAGCAAATCACAAGCTATACGAAGAGCCCAAATTAATCCATATCGATTCTTCATTCTTAAATTAGTCAGACCACTGGTCAAAGATACACAAAATAATCACAAACTTCATCGTCGCCCACAATCTATAGTCAAACCCGTTATACCATAAACACGTTCAAAAAACAGGTTATTTCCCCCCGGAATCCTTCACCTGTTTAGATAGCGTGAAATTAATCCAAAACAATAATAACTTAGCATTATTCTATCACTACAGCAGAAACGTAATAATAAAAAATACTGTACGATAGCGACATAGACCATAAGGATAGCAATATAAGACTTATGTATAAATTGTCAACCGTAGATTTAAGTAAGACACTCAAAGACAATAAAGATAAAAATAAATAAGACAATAAAGATAAATAACCACCGTAGAAAATTAAATTATAGCAATAAGAAAACCGTATGTTTAGTTAGTAAATGAACCAAAGATTGTAAGCAAAGATCACAAAAGAACAATGCAAATGTCACGTAAACTTGAGGGTTAGACGATAAAATAAAATAGCTGAGTCGTAACGCAACTATTAATTTTGTTTTCATTAATCTTTATTATGAATTCAGCAATCACAATGAAATACACACTGAATTAACACACACAAATCACAATTCACTCCAACCACCTTATGTAAAACCTAGTTACACTGATACGTTAAGTACGCGACTGTTATAAGGATAGAGACCGGTAAAGATATGTTGACTATTCTAAGGATACGGAATAAGTGAAGTTTTACTGACGATACTGTGTCTGGGGAAAGCTAGGGATGGGTGTGTCTAAGGACACGGGACTATCGGACTTGTTGATGATAATTTTGGTTAAGGAAGTGAGGGTAGTAGACATCTTTCTCCTGTGGCGGATCGGTATCAACAGGACGCCGACAGGTCGAGGCATCAACGCGGCGCAACACCTCCCGGGCGATCCGCGGGTACCAACGGCCAACACTGGAGGGCTACGACGACAACGAGTCTGTCTGTCTAACTCGCTAGCGGTCGAATATACGAGCGATTGATATAAATACCGCACCTAGCGAGACTCCCTCTACGTCTAAGGCAGGGACTACCGGGCATAGCCTTACTGACGAGTCCACCGGTAGTCCCGGGACGAAACGCACTCTCTCACTCTCCTTCCATCAGCCACACTCCGATTGGATAATAAGACGGTTGGTGGGGACCAGGAAGGGTTTTAGCCGCCCTCGTGAGAAAGTTGCTAACGCAACATAGCAGACGCGAGGAAAACCTACTTTCCCTGTTTACCCGTAGTAAACAATAAACGTAAAAGGAAATCTAAGACAAGAGATACTCGCTTGGCCTGAAGGACCTTAACTATGAAAATTCCAAGACCCCTGGTGGGTACTTAGGACTACTGAGGGCACGCGCCAAGGATGTGCAGACATCTGGGCGCCATCCTGCCCGCGGTGTGTGGCCTGGTCTCTGATGTGAATTGACGTTATACAAACACAGTTAAATTAAGAAAATGTTCCCTGCAATTGTGTAATCATATATACGTAATTATATATCTCATACGTTTATTCTCTTTCTTCCCCCTCCTAAAATGTCAGCGATCCATAATACAATATCGGGCCTGCCTATACTAGTTTGTAAGTTCATAGTCTAAGGAATGGTTACATTGTAAGTCAATAAATGGTAGTATGAAGTGCAACGTTTATGCGAGCACCTATACTAGGCGTACATTACGCAAACATTAAAAACTTCCCACAAGCTGAGACCCTCAACTCATAAATCAAATTCTTTTTATTTTTGATTCATTGTAGTAAATGAAATCATTTACCAACATATTTGTCACACTTTTCTCATTCAGATAAGACCAAGCACGATATAATTTGGAGCATATTTGCTTACCGAGTAAATGATAATTAAATACATATCAATAAGTAAATCTAACATCACAAATATATTAGTAAAAGTTTAATTTTGGAAAAGTTAGAAATAAAAAAGTTTTACTTTTGATTCAGCACATAGATACATTGTCTCCGCGCTATCTGCCACTGGACCATATTACACCACCACAAAATATCCCGAAGTTCTTGTTGGACTCAACGGGTATAACATCGCATATACTTTGCATATTTACTGCATAGGCCTCCGCAGTTTATTTAATTTTTTATAATCATTGTAACAAAAGTTAGTGTTATAATTTCATTTTATTGCAGCATAAGTCCAGTTTTTGTGTGTGCAATAAAATATTGTTATACTACTATCAGCAGGAACGATGTGTAAAAGTACACTTACAAGAAAAGATAAAAATTTATTTCACAGTTATACTTAAATGTGGCATAAAGAGTAATATGTGAAAGAAAATTTCAGAAACATTGATTTCCAGAATTATTTCATTACTTTCCACATACAGTTGTCAATATCCACAGTTGGCTGAATCCCACATGTAGAGTGTAATAAAAGAAGAACAAGACAATACGATAAAATGTTGTAAGAAACAAGAAATTCTAACAGTGAAATAAATAAAAAAACAGAAAAAGATAAAACAGATAATAGGAAACTACAACGGAACAAAGAAAGCTCAAGAAAGTAGACAGTTACAACTAAAATGGCAGAGGAAAGAAACACAAGAGGAAAATTAGAAAAACACATCATAAACAGCAAAATGGCAACAAAAGACAAAGAATAGATAACAACAAGTATAAACAAAGGAAATATAGTTGTGAACACAGGGAATAAAGGCATGAAATTTGAAATCCTGAAAAAGATAGATATGTTTAGGGAAATGAGAAATTTTTTTTTTTTTTTTATTTATTTGTCGAAATTACAATCAATTCTCGCGTTGAGAAGAAATGAGAAATATGAAAGACAAATTAAAGGAGATAAGAAAGGCAAATAATATATTTAGTTACACCTAATACAAGATGTTAAGCTAGAGAAAAATAACAGGAGATAAGGAAATAAAATGGATAGAAAAAAGAAGAAAACTTGAAACTACAAGATAAGATAGATGAACTCGAAGGGATGACGATAAATTAAAAGTGATAAATGAAGCGGAATATATTCAAGAGATAAAAACAAAACACCATTAAAAGCTGTAACAGTTATACCTTCAGACCAGAAGAATAAGATGAGAGTATAAGTAAATGAAAAGATATGGAACATTCAAGGACATTAGATATAGCATTGCAAAGAAAGGACAAGATCATACATGATCTATCACAAACGCTATCATACTTTGAGAAAAATATATTTTTTATCTTTCTTAAAATCCTTTTTAAGAAGGAAAAATGATTTGAAACAAGAACAAAAGAAACTTTCAATCATTTTTCTTGCCTTAAATCGCAGTGTAAAAATAAAGATGAAAATTTGGGGAAATCAGGATTACATCAACATGGATTTTAGCAACAGGTTTGGAACCATGCAGGATCTTAATCCTACTACAGAATTTATCATCAATACTTTTGCGACATAAATTCCTGAAGATGGATTTCTAATATCTTCATTGGAATTTTGTAAATTTCTACCAGAATAAAATATCCAAAATTAAAGCTAGTGGTTTGTTGAATGACTTGACATATCTCATAGCTGTGTATCCTTATATTCTAGAATGAAGCTGATAAAAAATAAACAGTGTTCAATGTTATAGCGGATTGTAAAGACAATACAATGAACGAGCATACCTTGTTGTCGCGAATTGAAACGTTGCTCGTCACCGTGTGTGTCTGATTTGACGCGCAAGACATTTCCTTGCGGAAGTTGACCCTCTAGTTGTTGGCGCGAGGTTCGCCGCTAACGGTTGCTGCGATGCTGATGATGATGTGATCATGTGGCACTGGTATGATTTACTGCTGTATCTCTGTTCACATGATCGTCCAATGCTCGTGATCCGGCTCGAAGGACCAAATCGAGAACGACCGTTCGCGTAGAGACGCGATCGCGAGGGAAACGTGTGAGCGGGAGACGTAAATTTTTGCTACGATTATGATAATCGACGCCGCGAATTAGTCGTTCCCCTGTTTCGTTTAGAATAACAGAGATAGTTCAAATGATTTTAACTTTGAATTAACAGGGTTAATATAAACGTGTATATTTAACGATATTTAAAGTTATAATGAATACGTCACAAATGATTTAACGATGATACAATTAGTTTGTTACAGTAATTTGACCCGATTTTATGATATTTCTCGATGTATTCGTTAGACTAAGCGACTTTGATTTTATTCGTCTGAACCCTTCGATGCATCCCGTTTGAATTCTCATTTGCCACTGACTGCCCTTCCATTTTGTCCTTTGTGTTCTCTGAGATACGACCCCCACTACGCTCGGATCACGCCACCGTTCGCACCTATGGTCACGTATACCAGCTTCTTTCTTTATGCGGATAAAATAACGCACCGAAGACGAATAGATGTTTCTGGAACTCGCTGCTTGACGACAACTATGCGTTTATCGCTACTTTGTGTATATCTCAACGGTCGTGTAAGACGATCTGTTTGCGACGGTTAGGAACACGGCCTATAGTGTACGCCTTGGGGCGTAATAAACGGAGAGAATAGAATAATCTACAGGATTATCAACGGTGAAGTATATAAATATACTAACGACTCAGAAAACATAATTGAAGCGAGTTGCTTAGATATGAAATTATTGTTAATAACTAAAAGAATAATAGTACAAGTTAGATTAGCAGAGAGACAAACGTGATTGTGCAGTGAGTCTAGGAAACAGGATAAAATATAAAACAAATAAAAATGGAATATGCAATACGTCCTATCCAAGAAGATTGGATACCAACTAATGCATAATAAAAGAATGTCCGCAATATTTGGAATTAAGAACAAAATTCTTAAAATAAACAACCACCATCTTTATGAACAGAGAAAATTGATTATTGAGACTAAAGAATTTTATTAAGAAACAACATGACGCTCAGAGCATAATAACTGAAGTTATAATAACCTGAGCACAACTCAAAAACTTAGCTATGACCCTTTTGTAATAACTAACAAACAAACATTTCAAACTTAATTAATTATAAACAAGCTACAGATAATTTGAAGTTGGATATGAACAAGCTTAATAACAAAATTAAATAAATAGAATTTTTCTTATTTAAATGCGACAGTTCGTATTACAAAACAAATTTTGTTCAGGAATAAGGTTTTCTGAAAATTTCCAGCGAAAATTTTTGCAAAAATTTCCTAAAGGAATTATAACCTATGAGATAAATGAAATAAAAATACAAAAACCAACTGATATTAAAAGAAGAATGATTATTTTACAAGATAATATGAATCTGTGTAAGGGATTACATATGTAACATATTGTCCCGATGTACACATATCTGCGAAGCGACTTACTACCCTGTATATTCCAGAAACTTCTTAGTTTGCCCCAGCCTTAGCAATTTGAAACTATTTTATTAAAATTAAGAATTTTCCACATTAGATCGAACGCACTTCTAATAGGTACCAAACAGTATATATATATATAGCAAGATTTTACATATCTCTAAATTATTCACAGAAAATTAATACGGCACATAATTAGACTTCGGATTTTAAATATTAAGAATAAATAACCGATACAGTCTCACAAAAATAGAAGGATAAAGATAGAGATAAGGGATCAAAAACAACAGTTATTTTTCAAATTTGTATGAAAAGCCCTTAAGAAAATAAGTTCCTCCTTAAATTGAAAACAGTTATATGTATAGAAATCAAACTTGCGATAAAAGTAAAAAAGATAGAAAATAAGAAAATTGTATTTGTTTTTGTTAAGGAAATTCGAGGATTTGGGAATACAAATTATTGACTATATTTCCCATACAACAGTTATACATCTATATTCCTCTCTAAGAACGTCTTGCACGCACGCTGGTTGCCAACCGACTAGCCTAGATTCTTCTAACATCTGGCAACAGTCTTTTGTCTCCACTAAGTCCTTGACGCCCTCTAACCCTTACACACACACTCTCATGTACAGTGTAAATGTATCACTTCCCTAACACGCCTCCTTACATTTATACTGTACACTTAATTTTATTTACATACTTGTCGAATTAACAAAATATTTAACATTTATCGCTTTCTTTACATTTCTCTTATTTTACATTCATCCATGACCTAAACCTTTCAAATTTCTCTCTACACAGTGCCTTCGTAAAATTATCCGCAGTGTTTTCTTCTGTACTTACTTTTATTATGTTTATCTTATTTTCCTTTACGTACTCGTGAACGTAGTGGTAATGAACTTCGATGTGTTTAGAATTTTTTGTAAAAGTTCCGTATTTTGCTATACTCATTACTCCAGAGTTATCCTCATAGATTTTTACACGGTTATCGTCTACATTTACATCGAAGATTTTCATTAGTTCTCTGATAGTCATTACTTCGCTCACCGCTTCCGATAGAGCTACATACTCTGCATACGTCGAGGCTTTTGTCACACACCTTTGTTTTTTAGACTTCCATCCAATTACATTTCCATACAATCTAATTACATACCCAGAAGTCGATTTCCTATCTATATGATCTCCTGCCCAATCAGCGTCCACATAACAATCTATCGTTTCGCACTTTTCATTTCTTTTATAATGTAGCCCTAAATCTCTAGTCCGGTACAAATATTTCAATATTCGCAAGGCATATTTAAAATGTGTCTCGTTACAACAATCTTGAAATCTACTCAGATAATTCACACTATAACTTATATCGGGTCTGGTATTTACACTAATATACAGCAATGCGCCAATTAAATTCTTGTATCCAATGTCCTCTCTATTTATCTCAGCTTTTTCAATTTTTAAGTTGGTCTCCATAGGTGTACAGTACAATTTGCTGTTATGTAATTTATATTTGTTTGCTAATGATTCTATGTATTTCTTTTGGCTTAATCTCATTTCATTTTTTAAATAATCATACTCTATATTTATTCCAAGATATTCTTTTACTTCACCTAAATCTTTCATTTCAAATTTATCAGTTAATAATTTTTTTTACACTTTGTATCTTCCCTTTGTTTTTACTACAAATCAACAAATCGTCTACGTATATTAACAAATAAACAACATTTTCTCCCTCTCCATAAGTATATAGGCACAGCTCTATATTGTTCTTTTTAAAACCTAATCTCGTCACATACTTATCAAAACACTCATACCAGTCCCTCGGACTTTCTTTTAACCCATAAAGCGCTTTCGATAATTTACAAACTCTATTCGTTCCGTCCGCATATCCCTTTGGTTGATTTACATATACCTCCGAGGTTACTTCACCATTTAAAAAGGCAGTTTCTACATCCATTTGCTCAATTATTAATCCATTTTGACAACAATATGATAGCAATATCTTAAAGGTCTGATTACTCGCCACTGGAGAATATATGTCATCGGCTACGTTTCTTTGTTGAAATCCCCTTACCACTAATCTAGCCTTATACCTGTCCTCTGATTTTTTCGTGTAAACCCATTTTACATCTAATACTTCTTTGCCTTTTACCCTTTCTACCAATTTCCAAGTTTTATTCTTATAGAGACATTCTATTTCCTTATCCATAGCCTGTTTCCAAACTTCATTATTTTCGCAACAAATCGCCTCCTCAAATGTACGAGGGATATCTACTTTACAATAATTTGCATGAATCTCGCAAATATTTTCCTTTTCTGGATACCTTACTGGAGTTTTCTTAATACGTGTAGATCTCCTAGGAGTGTTTGAGCTTTCAATACTACTATTATTTTCATCTTTCCTACCTTCTAACTCTTCCTTATCCATACCATCCAATGAATAGTTATCTTCGCTATCATTTCTATCTGCCTCTAATGAATTTTCCTCAAAACTTATACATTTAGTGTCTGTCTCTATGACCTCTACATGTCTAGCTATTGTTATTTTCCCACCTAATAAGACTCTGTATCCTACTTCACTATATCCTAATAGAATTCCCATATCTGCCTTCTTGTCCCATTTGGAAACTCTTTTTTGTTCTGGCCTTCTTACAAAAACTTTACTTCCATATAGATGTAGATTTTTAACACTTGGTTTTCTCCCGAAGAATATTTCAAAAGGTGTCTTTCTTTCTATAGTATTCGCTAATATTCGATTTTTCAAGTATGCCGCTGTACAAACTATTTCCGGCCAGTACCTTTTATGTACTTTCGCTTCCGCTAACAAGCAACGCGCCATGTCCATCACTGTTCTATTATACCTTTCCGCTGTCCCGTTTAATTCATGTACGTATGTTGGGCAATTATTTATTCTTATACCTTAATCCCTAGCAAATTTATAAATTCGATTATTTAAATATTCTTTACCATTATCGCATCTTAATATTTTTAACCTTTTGCCCGTTAAATTTTCGGCTTCATTTACGAACTGTACGAAAGAATCAAAGACCTCATCTTTTGATTTTATACAATAGATCCTAGCTATTTTACTATAATCATCGATAAATGAAATGAAATATTTTTCTCCATTGAATCCGGTGGTCTTAAAGGGACCACATACGTCCGTATGAATAATTTCCATTATTTCCCTAGCCTTAGTTCGATTATTTTTGAAAGGTAAGTTATGCATTTTGCTTTCTATACACACCCTACATTTCAAAAATTCCTTTTCAAATTCATTCGGTATGCCAGTCACTAGCTGCTCTTTACCCAAAAACTCTAAATATTTAAAATTTACGTGTCCTAGCATCCTATGCCATCTTTCCTTTTTACTCATACCACTACGTTCGGCGCTGTTTACTAAGTGCTTCTTCCCTTTCAATATACTTTTTATTCTATATGTCCCATTTTCTTTGAACGCTACAGCTGTAAGTTTATTATCCTCATCTATTACTTTCGCAATATTTCCTTTGGAAATAACCGTATTCTTATTGTCTGTTAGTTTACCTAAACTAATCAAATTTGCGGACATTTCTTTCGCGTAAAATACTTTCCTCATATTTATTTCATTTTGTTTTCCGAATGCTTCAAAATAACTTATAACATTCCCAACTTTTGTCGCTTTTATCGGTCTATTATCGCCTAAATATATATTTACCGGTTCTTTTAGGTCGATAGATTTATCGAAATAATTTATATTATTAATTATGTGATCGGTACAACCGCTATCTAATAGCCACACTATTTCGTTCTTACTTATTTCATTCGTCTCACTGCTGTTTGCTGCGTGCGCCGTTGCTATCCATATGCCTGCTCTTGAGTTTCCATGCTCGCCCGTGCCGGTTGTTGATTGACGATGAAAGTTTCCACGTCCTCTGCTCGTATTGCCTTTGTTCCCTCTTCCTCTGTTTCGACCACGTGTTGGCCCATGCCAATAGCCGTTACTGCTTCCCGCTTGGACGCCATTTTGACACTCTCTCGCAAAGTGTCCTAATCTTCCACATCTGAAGCATCCTTCCTTTTTTGCAGAAAAGGCGTTGGTTTGCCTTTCTCCTCGATTGGATTTATTTTTCTTCTCTGCTATCTCTATTTTATTTTTCACATACGCTACCGTTTGATTCTCTTCTTTCAATGCGTCTATTATGTCCGCTATGTAGCTGTATTCTTCGGGTAACGTATTCAGCATGTAATTCAGCTTTTCCCTCTCACTTACTTGTGCGCCCGCACTTTTTAATTCATTGATTAATTTTTCGAAATCGTTAAAGAATGATGCTGAATCACTGTAGTTCTCCAGTCTTATGTTTTCCAATCTCCTTCTGCATACGATCTGCAGTGCCGTCGACTCTTTCAAGTACATTTCATCGAACCTTTTTATTATATCATACGCCGTTTTTCCTTCCCTAACATACTCCAATTGTCTGTTCGATATTGCACTATAAATTATATTAATCGCCTTCAAATCCTTTTTGTCCCAGTCTTCATCGTCTCTTTCGTTCTTCATTCTAGTTGTAACAACCTCGCATTCCTTATATTTGAGAAACATCGTGATTCTTTGCTTCCACATTCCATAATCCTCACCATCGAATATAGGTATCATGATTTCCGATCTCTCCATTTTAATTGATACTTCTTTTTTTTCTTTTCTTACTCAAGCGTTCCTACGTGCCCGAAATTTTTTTTTTTTTCTGAAAGCTTTTTTTTCTTTACTGAAAACTCACTCGCAAGATCGTAACCACGCACTAAATATCTTGCAAAACTAGTAACCACGCTCTGCTACCATGTTAAGGAAATTCGAGGATTTGGGAATACAAATTATTGGCTATATTTCCATACAACAGTTATACATCTATATTCCTCTCTAAGAACGTCTTGCACGCACGCTGGTTGCCAACCGACTCTACTCTTCGGTTTTTCGATTAACTCTAACGACTCTACTCTTCGACGACTCGATTAGCTCTGTCTCTCGCAACACACACACTTTTCGACTCGCACACTCTGACCTTTCGGTCGTCCCACCTTGAAACCGTCCTTCTGATCTAACGTTGTCTATTGTTTTTCTTCTAACATCTGACAACAGTCTTTTGTCTCCACTGAGTCCTTGACGCCCTCTAACCCTTACACACACACTCTCATGTACAGTGTAAATGTATCACTTCCCTAACAAAAATGAAATGTAACAATGTATTAAATCTAGTCGGAAAATAAATGGCAGAGTCAGAAATATCGGCAAGTCGAATGACGAATTACTTCGTTTGCTGTTATGAGTGGATAGGAGGCTACTTAGGGCGAATACTGGCATTGTCGTGTTGTCGTCCCTTGATACGGCCATCATGCTTTCCTTGGAATTTGTTGCGCCATGCTGATCCCATTTTTTCCTAATCATTAGTCGGTTGAAAGAATATTCTTTATCCCATCTACTCCACCAATACTTTTTATACGGACAAAACTCGCCTCAATTGCTATCAGTTTAGTGGATAATTCTTCGTATGCGAGTGACGTGTTCCCTACCATCAAAATCCCGAACAACGCTTATTTAAGTACTTACGAGATAAGTTAGTGGGAAAGTTATTTGGAAGGATATTTCACAGGATATAATTTTTGAGATATGTGTAATTTTGTGTGTTACACACAAATTAGCCGCGTAATAGTGACACATATATGTGAGTATGAGTGTGTGTGGGAGGATGTGCGTGCGCAGCGTCTCGTAGAACAAAAGAACGGAGAAAATGATGGTGAGACAAAAAGAGTACTGAGACACGTTCAGTGTGTATCTACGAATATCTTGTAAATCACATATTAAATAAATATGAAACTATTTTAATATCATTTCTACGTGTAATGTGAGTGTTGCTATACGTTTATTTCGGCGACTAAGATCCACAATTCTCAACAATAATAAGACTATTAAACTGTTATAAAAGTAATATAGAAACATGGTTTATTTAAAAATTATTTTCAATGTAATGTTTTGTCCATGATGAAGTATTTACTTCTAGAAAAAATCTATATCTTTTTCTTTTGTATACTCGTGACCTGGACACCGCTGTTACGGTGAAAATAGAACTTAGTGAAGCAAAAATGTTAACGAAAAGGAGAGGTCCATATTATTGTGTCCTTGAATATAAATGTTGTTTTTGGGTCACAAGGTCTAGAAACAAAAGAGCTATAAGTAGACCTTTATTGCTGTTTCTTGTAACTTTCAGCTAGAGTTACACACCAAGGTTAATTTTTTGGTAATGTCCTTTGCTGTCAATGTATCAACCTGCTCCCTATTATATTTTATTATACTGTATCACTGCTAGAGTGAGGATCTGGATCAGCATATACTATACCTCTACTTCAGCTTACTTCAATATATATTTCTATTATAAATTTATCCATGCGTTCCTCTATCAGATAACTTCAACAGTCCAGAAGCACTTTTTCGGATGACAATATTATGATATCTACGTTAAATAGAAGATTTCATTACATAAGCAGTCAGCCTTAATAATTTCATAACTAATAATTCTCTAAATTTTCTGATGTTTGTATTCTTCTTTGTCGTAGTCTTATAAACTGTTAAAGCGTTTTTCTGTAATTCCCAAAAGAAGCTGAATGCCAAGTTTCCGTTTGAGTGCTTTTCTGATTGTAGTGGCATAAGAAACCACTTAATTCGAATAATCTATACTACACTTTATTGTATGCAAGAACAGCTAGTGGTTTCAATTTTCCAGATGATTATTGGCTCGTAAAAGCAGCATGAATGTTACAAAAGCAGCATAATGTAAATTAATATATACATTAAATTCTAAAAAAAAGCAATAATTTGTTTGGATAATACCTCTCCTGTTTTTTAAATAAATCAGTGCATAGTGTACCTCACAGATTCATAGAAGAAATAAAAAATAAGGGAACATCCACTAAATATTAAATAAAAGGATAACAAAATTAACATTGAATTTATATTGTTTCACAGCCAAAAACACAATTTTAAGAGAAAATTTAATTTTTTCCAGAAAGAAGACAATTTTTGTTTGTTCTATCTTCAGATTTGTTTTATATTATAATATAAAATTATACAAACGATCCTTTCAACTTTTGTTTTAGTATCATAAAAAATTTGAATATAGGGTTGAGTTTATAATTATTCGCAGCAGTATATATGGTAACTAATAGAAGTGTAAAAAGGTGTATAAAAGTGAGAAAAATATAACTAGCAGAAGAGTTTGAAAACGTGTCAACAAGTATCTATGTATCAGAGTTATTTTGTTATGAAAGATATGGGCACACGATAACTCACTTATTATTAGCTTTACTTATGTTTTGAAATATTAATTTATACTTAAATAAAAAAAATATGCAAAAATATGCAGAAATATGCAGAAATATGCGAAATATTTTATGTACATTTTGTGATAGACAAAAATTGTACTATCACTACTGCACTAAAATAATATGTCGGAGGTGAAAGGAAAACTGGAGCCTTCCTTTTGCAATTTTGAGGAAGCCTTCTAATGCTTTAGCCTAGATTTTATCATAACTGTAATTAAGCAATTGTCATTTGTAATTGTTTGATATTTGTGAAAGCGAAAATGGGTTCGAGGTGACAACTGGTCGCCGAACGTAGCCACGGTCACGGGATAAACGTTTTGCCTGACGAAGGTATGGATCGGTTGTATTGTTCTCCCTAGAAATCACATAGAATTGTACTTTAGAGATGTCGATATAATGGGACACACGTTGTATTAGGAATCAATCTCCAGACAGAAACTGCCTAGTAACGGCGTTTGGATCTTTCTCGATGTTTCCAAAGAGTATACAACAAACTTTTGACAGAAACTGCCTAGCAACGACGATTGGAACCTTCTCGATGCCTCCAGCGGGCATATAACAAACAAATGCAGTCGTATAGCGAAAAAGATTTTCATCAGATATTCATTCGTGTGATCGCCTTGGAAAGTGATACATCGAGCAATTTACCGAGTGTCTCAGCAATCGTATTTTTGTGTTTAAAATTATTCTACGCATAGTAAAGAGTTATCCCATTGACCGTGGATTCGTTTGAACCCCGGAACATTGTTAATAGCGTTAATTAAATTCATTATTCGTAAAACCTATCAATCGTTAATCTCATTATTCGTTAAATTTATTATTCGTAAGACATATTATTCGTTCCTCTTATTGTTCGTTAAACTTATTATTCTTTAATCTAATTATTAGTTAAACTTATCGTTTGTTAATCTTATCATTTATTAAACTCATTATTCATAATATTTTGTAAAATCTTGTTTATTCGCGTAAATATATTCTCTGTTTCGTAAAACAATGGCTAATTCAAACGAAGAATTGTTACGCGCCTTAAATCCTAATGATAACCCGATATCAGAAGTGGGATCAAGCCCATGTGTCACCTTGGAACAACTCATGAAAATCATGGACCGGATTACTCAGCCGAGGGAGCAAAGACCGAGTACGGAACCTAAGGATGTAACGTTACCACGTTTTGACCCTGAAGGCACGGGCGCTGATCCATCCGCGTGGTGCTCATATACAGATGTGATTTTGAAAGACTACCCGATACAAGATAGTGCGTTACTTTCTGCTCTAAATCGCGCCCTAAAGGGGTCTGCTGCGCATTGGCTTTCACAAATAGTGCGCGGTGGAAAGCTTTCCTGGCCAACGTTTAAGGAACAATTCCTTTCGCGTTTTGGTGGCAGAGAGACAGCCGCCTCGGCGTTAATAAGGATATCCAGAGAACGACCGTCGGAGACCGAAACCCCAGGAGCTTATGGTAGTCGCCTCCGTTCCATATTGCAGATGAAGTTGCAAGATCTAACGATGCCCGAAGTAATCAATGCCTTTGCCCTTTATATGCCAAGCTCACAAGATCAACGCTTTCGACGACTAACGCTCGCAAATAATATCAAGACGGAGGACCAATTTTATGATGAAATGAGAGTTCTTCCTTACAACGATCAGCCGACATCTTCGTTAGGAAATTCATCGGGGGAACCTGAAGCCAAATTACGCGCCTTAAATCCTAATGATAACCCGACAAATATATAAATATTCAATTTTACTCATTTTACTGTACATAAAAAATTGTAAGCTGTAAAAGTCGTTTCATTTACGTTTCGTCCAAAAGAATAAATACGCGAGGATTTTCATAAGCAATTTTATGACATATACTTCCGAACATAAGAGACTGTTTTAGAATCAGGACATTAGTATTTCTGACGGCATCTTTCCAATAATTGTAATAATGCATTTCATTTTCTATGTCCATCGTGTGCTCAATAGTCGAGCGTGTTATAAACGCGAGCATTTCCGGAAGATCATTGGCAAAGTGTACTAGCCCTTTCGCTACGGACGGCCTCTTCGGCGCGGCAATCCCACTGAACGTGCCGCCGTGCCAAAATAGTGCACGGTGTCCGAGAAAGGTCGTCAGTGTCACGGTGACCGTGGGAATGCAGCGAAAGGATAATTATATCTCATATACCTTAGACATCAAAACAGGAAAACCATTATATTATTATTCCTGCGAAAAATGTACAAATCGACGTGTTATGTAAGACACATAAAATCCTAGAAATTAGACAACCAAGCTTAATTAGCAGTAAAACCGGGTGCATAATCACATACGATCATAATATCATGAAAATAGGAGGATCGCGTAAAAATATCTCTTACGAAACCAAATTTAAGAATAGTATATACAGCTTCGAAGAAACAGATGTTCCAATATTAGAGAAAATATTAGAAACAGCTCCAAAGGTAACTCACGATTTTAATCGATATAAAGCCAACCTCGATGCATTACAAACACAAATCAGTACCCTTCAATTTGAGCGACGCATAAATTCACTGAAGGAATATGGCATATCCACACTACAAATATTAGGAATCGTAGTCCTAGGATTAGGAACAATATATGTGTCGGAGATGAAAGAACATCGGAGCCTTTGGAATTTTTGATAATCCTGCAATATTGTAACCTAGAGTCTACTATAGCTGTAATTGAACAATTGTAGTTATTCAATCCGATTGTAATTGTTCGAGGGTTGTGATAATGAGCTTGGGTTCGAGGCGACAGTCAGTCGCCGAACGTAGCCGCGATCACGGGATAAACGCTTTGTCTAACAAAGGCATGGAATAATTCTATAGCTCTCCTTAAAAAGGAAATAGTTGTAACACTCGACAGTAAGCATTCCAACGGTCTCTGTCCCGTAGCTCGCCACACGCAGACCCTATTCTTCGAGTAAGATGATTGCCAGATGTCGATGCGTCTCCGCAGTACATGTTCGGCTAGCCTGAAGGCCCGTTATAAATCTTAAGATTTAGTCAACTAAAGTCCTTCAAACAGACAAACAGTCTTTGTCCCACCTACGGGAAAATAGGGGAGACCTATTTTTCAACGAGCGGCGTCTCCCACTAGCAACTTTCCCTCAAGGGCGGCTAGCATCTTTTTCTAACCACCGATATGGAGATTGACCAATTAGCAACAACGCCAATTTCCCTTACTTTCTAAACGAAGGCTTTTCTCGACGAATCCGATGATCTCGTGTCCTTAGACACACCCCATTATAGTTTTCCTCTGTGGCATCATCGGGACGGGAAAGGCATTCTCGCTCGCGATCTCATTGATGAAAGGAGTAACCCTTTACGACCAGTGAATATTACGCGTCCGACTTAGATTTTGTGAGTACGTTCATCTATCATCCCGTCGACCGCGGATTCGTTATTGAACCTAGAATCATTGTCATTAGTTTCTCGATTACCTACTCTACCACGGTTACTTGTCCGGTTCTATAATAATCGTATTTGCACTAGTCAATGTCTTCTCTATTGCATAACGACAACGTGTAATCCAAACGAAGATTCGTTTCACGCCCCTAACCCTAATTCTAATGTAAACCCGACATATGTAATGTACAAATGTAATATTCGAATATCTACGCCGATCACTTCCTAAAAATGTATGTATCAAAATACTCTGCCCTACCGCTCGTGTAAACAGGATCGATCAAACATCAACAGTACCAAGGACGGTCACCTTCCGAAATATCACCGAAGACGAAGATGAGGGTATCATTCAACTTAGAAGCCCCATCAGAGCCTTACGCTTTAGCGGAGCAAAGCGAAGCTAAGGAGGGGGGAATGTCACGGTGACCGTGGGAATGCAGCGAAAGGATAATTATATCTCACATACCTTAGCCATCAAAGCAGTAACTAAGCAGTAACGGAATCTCTATGTGTCCGGCATCCAGCGATAACCCCTCCACAGGAACCAAACCCTTGATATAAAAATACCTCCCAAGTCAGTACTCGACATTCTATTCTGTTCTGTTAAAACATTCTGTATCGTTACTCTGTCAGTTTCTAATAAAATTTGTAATAACGATCATAATTGAAGTGCGAATCTCTCACCTTACGTGCGGAACGTGAAATTACCCCGAATCGACGTGACATCAGCAACCGCGTTTACGCCTCACTGCAAACCAAGCTGCTCTGACGGTGTTTTTCGAAGAAAAAAGCTTTCCTCAAAACAGGGTATTTATAACTTCTTAACATACTCACTTTTAATTACAATTTGAAAACAAATAACATTATAGAATATAATAATATAATATAATATAATATAATTGTATGGATACGAATAGCTTTTAATAATGGAATTGCGTGTGGTATTTTTCGAAACATGGTGTTACACACAGGACAACATCACAAATCTGGCACTGGTATCGCGATTCGCTCCACATCAATCGATTATAATTGATAACACACTTCAGTTTTTTAATCATTTTTTGCGTGCGATAAAGACGTTTCGTATCAACAAATTTTTCATTGCGGAAAGAGGACAACATATACAATGCCCTCTTGTCTCACCATTTTATTGCTAATGAAGGCTTGTACAATACTCGTTGTATGTAAAATACGAGATGTCTTACGCAGGGCGACTATAGTCGCCCGTAATAGCGAAAGGGCTAGTCCGATCGGTCGAGAACCATCCGTGAGAACTACTGCGATCCATAATCCGAATGTACTCCTTTTCATTTTGAGATATTCATCGAAATTTTCATCCGCGTTTCATCGAAAGTGATCATCCAAACAGAAGAGTGCACAAAGTAGAAACAAATTCTATTTTTGGTGAGTTGACTGGTAATGAAACGATACTGACTGATATAAACATATTTTATAACGTGTGTGTATGTTATATGCGTATTCAGACGAACAGTTTACATTTCTGTGTCACATGCCACGCAAGATGAATATCGATCAATCACAGTTCTGAATTTTTGCAAATTAGTGGATATAAGTGTTATTAATATTTGTTTATACAAAGCACTTTCTACGAATAAAGGAAATAAGCGAAATAAATCAAATTTGAGATGTTATCCTGAATAAGAAACATGTAACAAGCATATATATTACTTTATCATGCTAAAAATTACTTCTAGTGTAATAATAATTGTCAGACCGTTTTGGAGACCAGTGGTTCATTCGGTGCAATCATCCAGTAAACTGGTCCTGAGTGATATTTGCCATGGCCGAACTTCAGGAACAAACTTGCAAAGTTTGTGCAATATGTAAGTTGTATACAAATTCAAAATTTCAGTGGCAAAATGCCAGCTTTTTAGAGATTAATGAAGGTGCACTAGAAAAATTAAGTGAAGGAGCAGAAGATTCTCAAATCAACAGTGAATCGCGTGCTTTGCTTGTGTATGAAATTAATTTTGAATTTATTTCGTCCACAATTATTTGGCATGAATTGTTGTTTGCTATCTTTAGTGCTAGCAAAAGTTTACAGAACATCGAAAATTTAATTTCACCTGCGATCTCAGTTTAGCCATACATCTCCTAAAAGGATTAAAAGATTTTTTTACATATTTTCAAAATAATAGCTATTTTAGAACAAGGGTAGTGGAAATACATAAACATTTTGTTAATAGCGACGTGTATGTACTGATAGGAACTAATATCTGAAGAATATCTGAATGTCTTGAAAAGCTTTTTAGAGTAGAAAATAAAGTACACTTTAGAAGTTTTGAATTGTGGAGTGAAATAGGTTTATATTTTTATTTATTCGGAAGTTTGTTTGTATTATTTATTGTATTCATCTTAATATATAAAACAAAATAACGAATGAAAAATGATAGAAAATAATGAAAAGAAATATTCAGAAAAATGTAATACTTTTCTGATCTTACAAACACAAACTTTAATATTCTACTTTTAGTTTCTAATCTAAAAAATTCTCTGCCGTAATTAATTTTTAAGGCGCTGAATACTCATATCGCTATCGTTTATCATCGAAACATCTATGTATTTTTGTTTAGTCTTATTCTAAAGTAGCCGTTATCTCAAAAGGAGGGCAAAACTGTAAATCATAAAGTCATATCGTCACATCTTAATTAAAAATAAAGCGACATATGCGTCAGTTGCTACCGGATCAATGCCCTAACGTGAACCTAACTCTTATATTTTATTCATAATATATGTAGGTGTGATAGAGCGAATGGGTATTACGGGAGATTGAAATATTATTTAACTGCTAGGTAAAAAGAGACGTTCGCTTAAACTCGCTGACTAAGCTCCCTTGTCTTCTATTGAAAACTATTGACATCGCCGATAGCTCTGTGCCCTTAACCTTTGAGCTCGAGAGGAGACTCTCAGTTGTTACGGCGTTCCATGCTACAACTCCAGTGGAGAGTGAGAGGCGACTATCTCTGTTTATCCTACTTTATCTGTTACGACCGTTCGCGGAGAGACGCGGCCGCTAGGAGAACGCGTCAGCGAGAGGCGTAAATTCTTGCTACGATGATGTTAATCGACGCCGCGAAATAGTCGTTCCCCTATTTCGTTTAGGATAACAGAGGTGGTTTAATGAATGTAACACTGTATTAACAGGTTAACATAGAACAATATATTTTACAATAATATGATGAAGATGTTACAGAAATTTGACTCGACTTTGCGATATCTCTAGATAAATTCGTTTGCTCGTCAGATTTGTCGAAGTGTCACGTTTGACTCGTCAGAAGGAACTGAACTCCCTTCGATTATTTTCGTTTTTTCTGGAAGGCGACCCCCACTACGTTCGGATCACGCCACATTCTTTTACGCGAGGTAAAATAACGGCCACGAGTCGATGTTTCTGGAGGTCGCCCTGCTTAATGAACCATGCGCTTGCCACTACAATGTTTGTTTGCCGGGCAGCCGCGACGATCCGTCTGCGACGTTGTAGGACCGCGAGCGACGGTTAGAAAATACAGCCTGTGGTAAGCCTCGTGGCGTAACATTATCCGTATTTTATCTCTACACCCAATTGTATGTAATTGTACGCAAATATAAGAGCACAAAGCCTTTCGTTGAGTCGTTATCTCACCTCACTTGTATTTCGAAACAAACTGTAGAACAGACGGACAAACGAACGAGCGAATCTCAAATAGACGATTCTGAGAGTGTGTGATAACAAGCTTTCAAGCTGCACTCAATTTTTTTTTTTTTTTTAATATTCAATTTGTACTTTAGAATTTGTTCAGCTGGACATTTGGTAAATTTTTCTAACTTAAACTCTCAAATGGATGCACAATTTCAGTGTACTTTCGAGAGCAAATGTCACAAGAAATTCTCAAACTGGCTTAACGATGCTCTAGAAAGAACCCCAGCCACGGAGCAGAGAAGACGATGAACCTTCTGGTAGAAGGATTATGATCCTCGGTACTTATCTCACAACTATCAGAAAACTACAACTGTCGTGACAAATTATTATTTACAAGTATATGATTCACAAATTATTATTTGTGAAATGTCAAAGCGTCGGAGAGATTCGAATGCAGAGCTCGAGAAAGGGAATTTTTAAATGAATGAGAAAGAAGAGTTTGAAAATAAACTTCCAAAATTGACGGAATATTTTTCAGTAAATATTTTTCAATCGATGAAGCAGAAACATATATCGCAATTCGCAAAAAGGTAAATTTTAGAGAAGAGGCTTTTTAAAATTTTCGAAGAGAATTTCAACGAGTCATTTCAATAACATTATCAGACTGACTAAACACAAGATATACCATTATTCGCGAAAGCAGTATGACCTTCCACTTATAGTGTCGCAAACAACTGAAGATATGAAATTATTATCGTAAAACTAAGGTCAGGGTGATACCTAATAATTTTGTCCTGTAGCGCAAAACTGACGGAATTTTAAATTTACCGTTTTATATGATAGAAAGAAAAGCATAATGTAGATTTGCTATTCAATAAAAGCAAATTCGAAATTCTTTTTAGTTGTGCCACCATCAATACCAAGTAGCGATATAAGAAATCTAAAAATCTTGATAATGTTAATATTTTCGATGAAAGTAGAACTACGTGCGTTTAGCGGTTCCGTTCTACCGAATGGCGAACAAGCCATCGTGAGTTGTGCTTCTATATCGCAAATGAAATACGGTAGATGATGCTTGCCTTAGCAGAAGTGTTTGTTGTATCGCGTATTGTAGTTACATTTTCTCCTAGACCTTTAGTTTTTTGAATAAACTGAGAAATGTAAGAACAAATGTTGCGTCTGAGATGCTTTTTCGCTCTAATAATTATTTAAACATGTTTAAATGTTCATAATGCAATAACAATACATATCATTTTATTCGGGAGAGTCCACAGAATTTTTTTGTCTCAGCCGTAACTCAATAGCTGCTACTATAAGGAGATAAAATATTTCCAAAGTTGAAAATTTCCAATTTTCTTCAAAATTGACTTTTTCAAAAATTGTGAGTTATAGGAAAAAACGGTTTGCAAATTCGAGTGTAGCTCGCAAAAGTCTACAAGAATCGCCTATTGAAGGTTGCAAAATTAAATATGTGTCGAACAGTGTTATCAACCGAGCACGAAGAAATTCGATTTTCTTGAAAATGAAGCTTCATACGGAAAGATTTTATTCAACATTTTTCTCTTATTTTTGCAAGTAGAATAACTTCCGTCTACTTAGTCGGAGACTAACCAAATTTACATGTTTCAAACAGATTTCCAAGATCAATTTTCTCGAAAACAAAGTGTATTATTCTTTATGTCTTTCTTGTTTTTCTTCGTACAAAACTGTTTTTCGTTTGTTGATGCTATTTGGCCGGACCTTATATTTCACATATTCTAACATACTGTATTCATATAAAAATTCGCAGTATAATAATCGTTATTTTCGGTGTTAAAATCATTATTAAATATTCGTTTAATTAATCTTAAAATTGTGATACAATTACGAAAAACTAACAAAAGAATCATGTCTAGATTTTACAAGGATGTCACGAATTATATATGTCGGAGATGAAAGAACACCGGAGCCTTTGGAATTTTTAATCATCCCGCAATATTGTAACCTACAGTCTATTATAGCTGTAATTAAACAATTGTAGTTATTCAATCCGATTGTAATTGTTCCAGAGTTGTGATAATGAACTTGGGCTCGGGGCGACAGCCAGTCGCCGAACGTAGCCGCGGTCACGGGATGAACGCTTTGTCTAACAAAGGTATGGAGTAATTCTATAGCTCTCCTTAAAAGAAATATTCGTGGCGACACGCGACAGTAAACATTCCAACGGTCTCTGTCCCGTAGCTCGCCACACGCAGACCTTATTCTTCGAGTAAGATGATTGCCAGATGTCGATGCGTCTCCGCAGTACATGTTCGGCTAGCTCGAGGGCCCGTTATAAATCTTAAGGTTTAGTTAACTAAAGTCCTTCAAAAAGACAAACAGTCTTTGTCCCAACTACGGGAAGATAGGGGAGACATATTTTTCAACGAGCGGCGTCTCCCACTAGCAACTTTCCCTCGAGGGCGGCTAGCATCTTTTTCTAACCACCGATATGGAGATTGACCAATTAGCAGCAACGCCAATTTCCCTTACTTTCTGAACGAAGGCTTTTCTCGACGATTCCGATGATCTCGTGTCCTTAGACACACCCCATTATAGTTTTCCTCTGTGGCATGATCGGGACGGGAAAGACATTCTTTCTCGCGATCTCATTGATGAAAGGAGTAACTCTTTACGACCAGTGAATATTACGCGTCCGACTTAGATTTTGTGAGTACGTTCATCTATCATCCCGTCGACCGCGGATTCGTTATTGAACCTAGGATCATTGTCATTAGTTTCTCGAGCACCTAATTACCGCGGTTACTTGTCTGGTTCTATAATAATCGTATTTGCACTAGTCAATGTCTTCTCCATTGCATAACGACAACGTGTAACCCAAACGAAGATTCGTTTCACGCCCCTAACCCTAATTCTAATGTAAACCCGACATATATTTTGTATGGCGCGTGCTATCATTTTGTTATCTCAAATTTATCTTCTATTTATATTTCTTTACATAATTTTCACAATATATTTATGAATTAGATGTATTTTCATAACCTACTACTAGCGTTCTACTAGCGAGTTTTCACATGCTCAATGAGATATGTAGTATAGGAAGTGCATAAATATATATTTTTTATGTATCTTCAAACACGAACTAGAATATCGAGCATGTTATCATTTTCCTGTGGATTGTAAAATGATCAACCGTGGTTGATAAATTAACAAATTGTAAAAATTTGTCGATTTGTACTACGAGTGCGGAGTGCGAGTAGTAACGATAGTGAACACACAATTGAATACCCAAACGACAAAACTCCTGAGCTTTATACTTATTTTTACGTGGGTCCAAACTTTATCGATTCGATATAGGCTCCGACCGCTCTGGGTTATTTAAAATATATGTCGGGTTAAGATCGGAATTTTGGGCGAGGGACAACTCTTCGCGTGGACTAGCCATCGTTTCACAAAGCCGAGATTATATGTACGCGTATATACAAGACTATCACAAAGCTTAACAAATAATTAAGTCTAACGAATAATAAATTTGATGAACAATGAAGTTAATAAATAATAAATTATACGAATAATTAAGTTTAACAGATAATAAGTCTAATGAATAATAAGCTTAACGAATAGTAAGATTAATGAATAATATGATTTACGAATAATGAATTTAATGTACACTATTAACAATGTGTTTGTTGGGTTCAAACGAATCCACAGCCAACGAGATAACTCTTTACTAAGCGTAAAAATAATCTTAGGCGCAAAATACGATTGACGAAAATGCTCGAGGTGTCACTCTCCAAGGCAATCGCACGAATACCGGCCTCGTCTGAAATTTGATACGCACTCGTTGGAAGCATCGAGAAAGTTCCAAACGCCGTTGCTAGGCAGTTTCTGCCTGGAGTTTTGATTACTAATACAATGTATGTCCCATTGCATCGGCACCTCCGAGGCAACATCACACGTGGCTAGGCCCGCTCTCGAGGCCGCATGCCGCCACAACCACATTTCTCGGAAAACACATACAACCACTCCAGACCTCCGTTAGATAAAACATCCATCCCGTGACCGTGGCTACGTTCAGCGACCGATTGTCACCTCGAACCCAATCTCGCTTATTACAAATCTTAAGCAATTACAACTATAATAAAATCTAGGCTAAGGTACTAGAGGATGTTCCCAAAATTTCCAAGGATCCTTTCCCCAAGAACCCAAAATTTCCTTTTGATCGGTACCCTCTCGACGGGAGGAGTATGTTACGTCGCGTAACACTCTACCTAGCCGAGGCCACACACCGCGGGCAATGTGGCAACCAGATGTCTTCGGATACTCGCAGCGTATCCTCCATAGTTTCAAGGACCTTCCATAAATCTCATAGATTTCCTAGGAAAGGTCCTTCAAACAAAACAAACATCTGGTTCGGAAGAATTTCCAAAGACTATTGTCTACCACGGCTTAACTAAGGAAAGTTGGTTTTTCGCACGTACGCTGCAACTGTCCTCCCACTAACCACTTTCTCTCGAGGGCGGTTAAGACCCTTCGTTTAACCAATTAGAAACGAAGCCTATTCCCTCACTCTCCTAAATAACATCGGCACCAACAAATCCGATGGTCCCGTGCGCTAGACACACCCATCCTTAGCTCTCCTCCGACACATCATCGTCTCCCAGTACAGTACTGATTTTACATCCTTCGAACGGTCAACATCCTTCCACCGGGTATACACACCCGCAGATCAGTCACTCGCTCATCTCGTACATACGCATCAGCGTAACTGTCTTCGTTATAAGTTGTTGGAATAAACGGTGAAATATAACTTACTACTGTGTCATATTCATTTAACCACCTCTGTTATCTTAATCGAAACAGGGAAACGACTACTTCGCGGCGTCGATTCACCGAATCGTAGCGAGAATTTACGCCTCTCGCTGACGCGTTTTCCTCGCGACCGCGTCTCTCCGCGAACGGTCGTAACAAATCGATAATATTGTATTTGTTGCATAGTATTATAAGCATTGACTCTAGTATTTACTAGTTCATTACATGTCTAGCATATATGTTTATATTTATATGTAACTCTCCAAGTTGATTGATTAAAATATATTTATATATACATGTATATCTGGTGTTTCAATTATTTCCCCTTTTGTAGTTATTCTTATTTCCCGGTTTATTTGTTTGGTTCGTAACTCGTTCAATCCGTTAGCTGGTTTCATTTATTATTTTTTTTTATACTGATTGGATTTATTAGTTGCCCTCGCCTTGTTAATCCTTCCTTTAGTTTCGTAGCGCCGTGTGTTCGTCTGTGCATTCAAATCTTTATTCGCGCGTTTTGCATGGGATAGTTTTCTTGTTCTCGTTACGACGCGTGCGGAGCGCGGGACGTGACAATATGTACGCGTATATACAAGACTATCACAAAGCTTAACAAATAATTAAGTCTAATGAATAATAAATTTGATGAACAATGAAGTTAATAAATAATAAATTATACGAATAATTAAGTATGGGTCTACATACTGTGTTCCCTGGCAGCTGCCGTCGTCTGTTAGCTTGCCGGCTAGGACAAGCGATCTTGTTTCTGTTGCATTATCCTTTAGGCCAACTATAAGGTTTTGTGGTCCGAGTGAAAACGTGCCGTCTTGGTGCATCCTTGCGCATTGTTGGGCGGTTGTCTCATGGAGGTATTCGGCGAATCCGTTATGCACTGCCGACGTGTGAGAGTGCATGCCACAGTAATATACAATTCGAGTTATTTGCACCTTGCATTGCCTTACATTGGTAAATTCAAATTCTGAGAGTTGAAGTAATTGTATATAAATATCTTGGGTTTCAGTCAATGTAGGCTGTATGCTGCAGTCCCCGATGGAGTTTAGAGAGATAGTGGTAACATTGAGGTGGTTGCCATTGCAGTCATATCCTACCAGGCCGTGTGTTATTTTGATGAGGGTGAGTACGATGACTAGGCAGTTCATCTTCCTATCAACAATTTATTAAATCCTTTCTTACTCTCGGGTTTATTAGAAATAAGAATAACCTTTTATTATTATTATTAATATATAAAAAAAAAGTTTATATGTTTTTTTTTGTGTGTTGTTTTTTTTTTATTATTTTTTTTTTATTACAATTATAGCTTGTCTTTGAATATATATATATATATATTCAATATAATAATATATATAATATATATATATATATATATATATATATATATATATATATATATGTGCGTGCAATGGTAAATATGACGACTTATTTTACGAGTCACTTAGATTATCAATAGATATCGCCTACTTTACAACATGCGTGTATGTATATATTGTTAAACATTAGGTGAAAGTTATATGCATAGTTATAAATGTCATTTGTTTACAGGTGGATAGCAAAAGTATTTGGTTTCGTGAGTGGCGTACAGGTGCTTTACAGTTCTATGGTACGGATTGCTATTCCTTGGAATAAAAAAAAAATTCTTTCGATGTCTGTCAGATTTTTGTAAACGAACATGCATGGAAGGATTTTCTGCAGAGATTCAAAATGCTCTCTGGATTCCTCGTGAAACGTCTGGACAACATCTACATGTTCTTCCATCCGTCGTTCAGAGAATGGTTGATGAATTCGCCATCAGTTCTATACACACATACAAAAATAGTTAATATATATATTATATATTTTTTTTTCTTTTTTTTTTTTATATATATATGTTTCATTCGGACCTGTTCCTTGTATGAATACTGTATCTCTGTATATAATATAATATATATAATATGTTATGATTATGTTAGTTGTTATTTATTATATGTATTTTCCTTAACTCTCTCCCCTTTTTTTTGTTGTTGTTTTTTTTTTTCTTAGTACCTAACATTACTATTGTGATGCCGTATTACATTCTATTGGCTATTATTTGTATGCGAGCGCGACGAATTTTTCAACATGGCCGCTCGCGTGTATCTTTGGTATGGCGTTGGTTTAATGTCAACAGTAGCGTGTCGTTGAAATAGTTAATTAATTGTTAATCACTATAATTTTACTTAGTAATGTTTTTGTAATATTGTTTTGTGTTTCATGATATTGTGTGTGTCAATACCGTGTGCTACCTTAATGTGATAGCATGGATTGTATTGTTATCGAATTTCGATAGTCATTGTTTTGATTATACGTGACTTGCATTTATATAAGTCTTGTTTAATTTAGTTAATGTTTTTTGTGTATTGTGTTACCAGATATTTTGTGTAGCGTAACTTTATTCTTTTGCACCGAGTTCAGTCATGTTGTTAATATTTAGTTAGTCTATCTTGATTAATTTCTAACCTATTCCTGTGTTTATTAACCTTTCTTATTTTCCCTATTAATTTATTATTGCATGTACTTGCTATTTGCTATTATTTTGTGTATGATATGAATTGGTTTCTTTATTAGTGATTAAAATCTACTTGTTAGATTAACATTGTCTGTAATTCTTCAGATTCTACTCTTTCGTTGCTGCATCACTTACCTGGATCGTTCCCGCAACATCATCCGATTCTTTGATATGCCTTGGATATTTACTACGGCTGCCTTCTACTACGGCTGCCTTCAATCGTCTTATATCTGTGGTCATAAAGGTGGTGTTTAATTTATTTAATTTAATATATATATATAATGCATTGTATGTGCGACCACTATTGTGCATTACAAATTAACATCACAATACTACGTAGATTAATACATAACCAAATATCCCTTTACTCCGGGTACATTTATTACTAACTCTCAATTAATCTATCTTGATTATTTTCTAACCGCTTTCTATACTTTATCAACTATTTTATTTCTTCTTGTTAGTCTGCGAAATTCATGCATGTACGCTTCCTTGTATGGTGATTAATTGTTCATGAGGTAAGTTGCACTTTCACCGTTTTAGTTATTCGTTGAACTAGCTCGTTTCACATTCAAACAGTAATTGGAGCACTTGTAATAAACTTCTTTTCTTTTCAGGTTTCCGCCATCTGTGTTGTTCGATGAACAGTGCAATGCTTCCACAGTATTGTTATAACATTTAGTACTGTTGTATTTTGCATTAAGGCAATTGAAGTTAATTGGTTCATTTATTTTTCAGCTGGCTGTTGTACATGGTGTTTCGCAAACAGAGATCCATAACCTATTTTGCACGTAAACCTTCTCGTATGATGATTACTTGTTCACAAGGTAACTTTCACTTTCACTCTTTTAATTTTATTGAATCAACACGTTGTATATTCAAACAATAATTGGAGTACACATGATAATTTTCCTTTTTTTTTTCTTTTTTAGGTTTTCGCTATCTGTATTATTCGACGAACAGTGTCACACTTCCTTTTGATTTATCCACAATATAGTTATAACACTTAGTAACCTCGTATTTTGCACTGAGACAATTGAGACTAATTTATTCACTTATTTTAGGTAGCTGTCATACATTATGTTCCACAAACAACGATCCATAACCTATACTTGCACGTACACTTTCTTGTATGTTGATCACTTGTTCACAAGGTAACTTTCACTTTCACTAGTTAATTGTTCATTGAGTTAACACGTTTTATATTTAAGCAATAATTGAAACACATATAATAATTTTCCCTTTTTCCTTTTAGGTGTTCGATATCTGTATTATTCGACGAACAGCACTACAACATACACTACTGCACTACGTTGCCCACTGAAATCACTTTATTCATTGTTTATTTCGATTATGCGCTAGTTTTAGCTTGTTTAAGTGCACTGTTCGCGGAATCCCTTTTACTTCAATCTTGACGGTTTGGTTCTGCAGGATTTCTAGCACTTTATATGGTCCAGTATATTGATCGGAGAATTTTCCTTTACTGAGTTCTTTTAGTAAATATATCGAATCTCCTACTTTAAAATCCTGGGGGTTGATTCGTCGGTCGTAATATTCTTTTGATCTTAGTTTGGATTTTATTAAATTTTCTCTTGCCATTCGTTGTACGGTGTTAATTTTATCGAACAGGTCTTCGAGATATTCTGCGTATGTTGGTTCCATGTTCTCTTCGATTATTACTTCACCAGTAGGTTCTCTGGCTAAATGTCCAAAAACTAATTCGTGCGGAGAGAATTTCGTTCCTTCGTGTACAGAGGTATTATAAGAAAACATAGCTAATTCTACCCATTCGTCCCAATTTCTGGAATTTTCAATGTATAATTTGAGATATTCAATCAGTACGTGGTGAGATCTTTCGATTGAACCGTTACTTTGTGGATGATATGCCGTCGTGGTGTATTGTTTGATGCGGAATCTCTTTGCTACTTTCTTCATTTGTGAGGATGTAAAGTTCGTTCCTTGATCAGTGAGAATAGCTCTCGGTGATCCGAAACGACAAATAAACCGCTTTACAAAAGCGTCCGCTATCTCGGCTGAAGAGATTCCTCCTAGTGGAATCCCAATTGAGTATTTTGTTAATAAATCTTGGATGGTTAATATATATTCATTTCCCTTTTGAGTTTTTGGTAATGGTCCTACAATATCCATACTAATTTTATCGAATGCTTTACCTGGTGTGTCTGTAAGTACCATTGGTTGTTTTGCTTTTATTCTTGTGAGTTTCTTTAATTGACATTCCTTACATGTTCTTACGTAATCTTGAATTTCCTTTTTCATATTTTCCCAATAGTAGTGTTGTCGTATTCTTTGATAAGTTTTGGTAATTCCTTTGTGTCCTGCTACGCTTGATTCATGTTTTTCTCGTATTATGTTGTTCCGCGCTTCCACAGGTGGAGTAATTACTTCTCCAGTGCAAATGGTGATGGATAAGGTTTTTTCCATAAATATTTCCTTTAATTTTCTGATTGTATATCGCCAGGGTATTTCCTCCAAGTTTCCTTTGCTAATGCTAAACGAAGTTAACTGTTTTTCATTTACTACGTCTAATAGAGATCTTAGCGAGTTTAATAAATTGTCTGGTGTTATTGGAATATTTCTATTTTCCTTTATCGGTAGGGATACAATGTATTTTCCGGAATCGTAATTCAATCTTGCTTTTTCTAACATTAAATCTTCATAACGAGGCAATTTTCCCGTTTCCTTCATTTCTAAGGCTCCTTTATCTATCGGTTTGCCGTGTATATCTATAAATACTACTTTATGGTCACTTACTCTTGCAATTGAGTCTCGGGTTTCCGAAATTTTTAGTTCCGCAATTATCGTAGGTCTCGTGTCCTTTTCTTGTTGTTGAATTAGTTCTGGAACTACAGTGGAGGTTTCTTTTTCGCTTGTCGTGTCCGTGTCTTCCTTTTCTCGATTGGTTATTTCTCTGTCTGTACTTACATTGATTTCTGTTAGTGCTTGGTCTAAATATTTTATGGGGGTTTCTTCTATTGTAAAATGTTTTCGGGTAAAACCCTTTCCTTGGTTTTTGGAATCACTGGGTTGAGGCAAGACGCGTGGTTTGGCTTCGAATACGGGAGAGTCTTCCGTTGACGTGTCTATTTCGAATCTTTTTGGGACAGGATAGCGAATCGGTGAGACTTCCTCTCTCTTTCTGATTGGTAAACAAACTTCTGGAGGGTTCCTAGATAATGCGTCTGCGTTTGCGTTCGCTCTGCCTTCTTTGTATACAATATCAAATTCAAAGTCCGATAATTTTAATTTCCATTTCCAAATTCTAGAAGTAGGATCTTTGATAGAATGCATCCACACTAAAGGTTTATGATCGGTTACGATAGTAAACTTTCTTCCGTAAAGATACGGTCGGAAGTGCATTGCGCTGTAAACAATTGCCAGACACTCCTTTTCTATGGTAGTGTCACGTCGATTCGGGGTAATTTCACGTTCCGCACGCAAGGTGAGAAATTCGTACTTAAATTTTGATTGTTATTAGAAAATTTATTGAACACTGACAGAGTAACAATACAGAATGGTCAAACAGCACAGAAAAGAATGTTCTTACAACGACTCGAGAGGTACTTTTTTATATCAAGGACCCGGCTCCTGTGGAGGGGCTATCGCTGGATGCCGGTCACATAGGGTTTCTATTACTGCTTAGCCATCATTTTGCTGACCAAGGTATGTGAGGCATAACCATCCTTTCGTTGCGTTCTCACGACCACCGTGACAGTAGAGTAGTTTTGTTCGGCAGAATTTAATAGTCTTGAGGCATACGCAATCGGCAAATCCTTTCCGATTGGCCCTTGACTCAGTACACCGCTTATTGCATATCCTGATGCGTCTGTGGTAAGGTTAAAAGGTTTAGAAAAGTCTGGATATTGTAGAATGGGCTTCGTCATTAACGCTGTTTTTAAATTATTGAATGCATCTTCTTGATTTTCCGTCCATTTGAAGGGAGTATCTTTCTTTAATAGTTGTGTCAATGGTTTCGCGACCTTGGAGAAATCGGGTATAAATCTTCTGTAATATCCTGCTAGTCCCAGAAATTGTTTGATATTTTTCGCCTTCTTTGGTCGTGGAAATTTTGATACGGCTTCGACCTTTTTTGGATCGGGTTTCACGCCATCCTCACTAATTATATGTCCCAAATAATTCACCTCATGCCGTAAAAATTCACACTTATCGGGTTGTAATCGTAATTTGGCTGTCCTCGGTCTTTCCATTAATTTATTAAATTTAATTTCGTGTTCCTGGAGAGATCTGGAATAAATCACTATGTCATCCAGATAGACGAATAGTTCTATTCCTTGCAGACCCGATAATACCGAGTTCATTAAACGTTGAAATGTTGCTGGGGCATTTTTTAATCCAAAGGGCATTCTTTTGAATTGAAAATGTCCGTATGGTGTCGAAAATGCCGTTTTGTGGGCGTCCTCTTGCGACATACGGATCTGGTGAAAGCCTGATGCTAAGTCAAACGTGGAAAAATATTTTGCACTTCCTAATTGATCCAATATTTCTGTGATGTTGGGTAATGGGAAGGCATCGCCAATCGTTTTATCGTTCAATTTTCTATAATCGATAACTAATCTCCAGCGTTTATTTCCTTGCGAATCGGGTTTTTTGGGCACAATCCATAACGGGGAGTTATATGGAGATATTGATGGTTCCACTACGTCCGTATCTAGCAATTCTTGAATCTGTCGATTTATCTCTTCTCGATGTATTGGCGGATATCGATACTGTTTGGTATTAATTGGTATATTATCTGTGGTAATTATTCTATGTTCCAGAACTTCAGTTGCCTCCAATGTATCTCTTGGAATATGAAATCTATCTTGATTGTTACGAATCAATTTTTTTACATTTTCCTTTTCTTCTTCGTTCAAGTGTTCGAGTCGTAGTAACTCATTTATTTTTTCGTATCTACTTTCCTTCGATTTTAAAACTGTATTACACGCTGTCCTAGGAAGCGGGGAGGGATTTTCAAATTCCTTAATTACCATCGTCGGTGTTGTAAATTCGTAATCTCTTGAAGTAGTATTTATTACTCTTATATAGCCTTTTCCTTTATGATTCCTCACAACTGCATTTCCGAAATAGATTCCCTTGCTCGGCTCGATTCTTGGAATAAATCCCTCTTTTATCTCTGGATTAGCGATATTAATTGAACACGTTATTGAACTTCGCTTCGGTATAATTATTTTCTCCTTAGTGTCGAAGGGAATATAAATATTTCCCCATTTGATATGTTTTTCTTCATAATCTAAACGAGCTTTACAACCTGCAAAAAATTCGGATCCTAAGATTCCGTCTTGATCGATTAGTAATGAATCATCGACTACGTGAAAAATAACCGGATGGCCCGCGACCTGTATTACCGTCTGCCCTAGGGAGACCAGGCTCGTTGCCGTAATTCCTCGCACTTCAATTGATTCTTTCTCGTCGATGATGGCTGAATCGGGTAAAGCAGGTTTCTTGATAATATTGATTTCCGATCCAGAGTCTAACAATAAACTCGTCTTGGTTTTTAGATTTGGGGAAACTATTCGTGCAGTTGGGGTCGTTGGAGAATCGTTAAATTTTACTGAAATAATTCGGAGAGGTCGCCTTCCGAATCTGAATTCAACTCTTGATGATTTTCCTTCGCCGGTTGCTTGTGCTTCGCTCTTTCCCTTTTGTCTTGAGATTCTGGATTCCCTGTCTGTGGCCTTGTTTGGTTGTGGGATGACTCCCCCACAGTATTTAGTGGCTGTTCGTTCGATCTTATAGTCGGCATTGCGTTCGCTCCGTCTCTCGTTATGGGTGGTGGAGTTGATCTCGCGTGGGTGGCTGCCCTCGTCCTGTTTGTTGCCGTCGGCGCCGGTCGCCTGATTGCCGCTTGTACTCTCGGGCGATTCGGCGTATCGTTCCCTCGTGGCTCGCCCCATTCTCCCGAAGGACGTGTTTGGTTTCCCGACGGTCTCGAAGCGTAGGGTACGATTAATCCGGCGTCTACTCGGGCTTTAAATTTGTAACAGTCCTTCACTAAATGTCCGGGTTTTTTTACAATAGTTACACATGATATTTTGTCTATTAGTATTCGGAAAATTCTGCGATGGAGGTACTGATCTTCGATCTTGGCGGTTGTTTCTGATATTGTTATTAGTGTTCGAGGGACGTGCGTTATCGCGTCTGTAATAGTTCGAGGGTGTCGGTCGATGGGGTCGCGTTCTGTCGGTTATTTGTCTCAATTCGTGTGTTGCTTTAACGGCTTGACGATACGCATCTTCTAAAGTATGGTACCCTGTTATTTTTACTCGTACATATACCTCGTTCGGAAGTCCTTTAACGAAAGCTTCTCTCGTTTCCCAATCTATAGTATCTTGTACGTCGGGGGATATGATGCCGTAGTCGCCTCTTTCTCCGTCCATTATTGCTAATCTAAGATTTCTAACGCGATCCATATAATCTAATATATCTTCCCCGGGTCGTTGAAATATCGTTCCTAATTCTCCCTTATATTCATTAAGAGATTTCTTTGGGCCGAATAGATCCTTTAATTTGTTTCCGAAATCATTTAAACTCATTAATTCCGTGTCTTCGATGGCGAGGAACGCGTGTCCACGAAGCTTATTTACTAACAATTTTACCAATTGAGGTTCTTGATATCTGGGAATCATATTTCGCGCGCGCTCACAAGCTCTTAAAAAATGGAATACCGATGGTCGATATCCGTCAAACACTGGCACCGATTCGATCGCGTCTTTTAGCTTAATTGGCTGGGTATGTCCACCTGTCTGGACCGTTTCCTGTTGCGCTGTCGGCGGCGATTTGGGTGTTTGAGGTTCCTGTTTCGTTTTAAGTTCGAATAATCCGCTTTGTAATTCGGCGAGTTTTGCACTCATATCGCGAAAGTTCGCATCCCATGCTTTAAGCTTTTCCGACAATGTCAAAACCATTTCTTCGTCAAACGATTCCACTACAGTCGCCATTGTTTTTTAAATATATATTTTATTAACAAGTGTGACAACTTTAATCTACTATGGAGCGTGTCAAATCGTTTAAACCAACTTTAATCCTCCGTGAAGCGGATCCCACCGCTGCCACCAAAAATTTACTACTCTAAATGTTACGTATTAATTTGTTTGTTTAAATCGATCAAATCTTAAGTTTAAATTTTACTGAAAAATTTTTTTTTTTTATAGTTTGAGTTTGTATGTAATCTGAAGGGAAATAAGTTGAAATGATATTATTGTGTATTTAATTCCGATTTAGGTAATTAATTAATACGATAGTTGCTGCCACCAGAAATAGTCTAAAGACTATTTCAAAATATTTTATTTTTATTATTTTCTTTTGCGTTTAAAGGGTAGCGTTAACTGACGCTTAATGCAACTGGTAAACGAATTTCACTTTTCGGCTAACTTGCTATGCGCAGGGATACTAGCGCGGGAGAGGATTAAAGCTGGGTACAATGAATATTTTTCCTCGTTGAACGGATTTTTATTTTGACGTAGAATTGCTTAGGTTATTATATATATATATTTTATTAGCTGGATATTTATATTTTAGCGTTGCTGGATTAGATAGGAATATGAGATTGTTCGTTGTTTTATATAAATTTATTTTTACGTTCGACTTCTTCTTCTCTTTTAATTCCGCCGTAGTAGTTTGTCGTTAGGACCGAAACTCAATTCATTTACCACGATGAAGTCTGTCGCCACGATCTTCTTGCCTTTTGAGTTTAATTAACGAGGATGATTCTAACGATCCTCTCTGCGTGGAACTCGTGTGATTTCGCAAGCCTTGCCCAAAGACGGGTAATATTTTACCAACAATGGGAGGAGGAATGCGAAGATCAGAGGATGTTTCAGTAGTTGAAAACACCGTTCGCACAAGCCGACACAACGGACAACACCTTTGTTTAAAATTTAAGCAATGTTTCTATCTTTAAAACCGTTCGCGAAAATGAATGAAATCGATGATAGGAGGTTTTTAATTCAATTCTCGAGGACAACGAGATTACCAGAGAAGAAGAAAGTTTT
Source organism: Bombus vancouverensis nearcticus (assembly GCF_051014615.1). Classification (NCBI taxonomy): domain Eukaryota; kingdom Metazoa; phylum Arthropoda; class Insecta; order Hymenoptera; family Apidae; genus Bombus; species Bombus vancouverensis. Next base: position 264,202 of record NW_027468951.1, read on the forward strand.
TAAAATTAATTCTCTTACCTTGAGGAAAAGGTGCTATCGGGTGCCATTACTCCAGGTGTTTCGGTGATCGACGAGGTTTGTTGGGTTTATTATTTAATCTCGAATATAGGGTTTTTACCAGCCTTTACTTTATTAAGCTATTTCGATACAAATTGAGTAACTCGCTAACTGAATTAATACCGTAATGAGGACTTAAAATTTTCTTTTATTTAATCGCGACTCCTTTTTCTTTACCGAAAAACTAAAGACCCCGAAACGCAAAAATACTTATACAAATTCTAAACGCAGTAATGGACGCAAAGAATGATGAGCCGTAATAACAAACGATCGCAAGATTTATGAACAAACTAATGAACGCTGCGCTATGTTGCTATGCTTATTTATAATGCCATCCCCCACGGGGTGGTGGTCCGCTGGGGGTACGCTTCCGTGGGAATCGGGATGTTGCAGTTTTGGGCTTCTCGGAATCGTACCTGACAAAATGTAAGTTCCATATTTCAACTTAGTTTTCTATCAGTCCTGTGAGGGGAACCCCCTCTGGTTGAAATCGTTGATACTGATCGTTGCGTGAAAGTTCGTTTTGCGAATGAAATTCCCGAAGAGGTTTTGGAGGCGCATCTTCGTCACCATGCTTCTGGGAGAAAGGGAATTTCCCCTGTTGTGCGCTATTGGTGTATGCGTGAGTTCAGCGAACTTTATCCCGGAGCTCCTTGTTTCTATTTTGATTTAGTGTAGCTGCTTCAATTTCGTTGGTTCGCTGTTTGATGTTCCTTATTGTTATTAATTTTTGATATATTTTGTTTTGTGTTGTATATATATATTTTAAATCTGATAGTGTTAGGTTATTTACGTTTGTTATTATTTATTATATATATTATTTTTTTATTTTTATATTGCCCCCCTTTTATATATATATATATATATTTTTTATACATTTGTAGTTGCGCACAAAATTTATTAAAGAAAAGTGTTAACAATGTGTTTTCATGATTTGTTTCTCGGGCCTGACTTCCATTAATCCCTAATATTCCTGTCGCCATGACGCGTATAAATCCAACATGGCTGCTCATAAATGTCATCAGTAAAGTTTTAGTGGCGGGTCTTTAGTTTTGTTTGATATCGAAGTAAATTTTCGTCTGTCGCTCGTTTTTCCTTATTCTACCGCAATCAGAACATTTATCTATTAACATTATTTTAAAGTGACAGTAGTATATCTCGTGTGAATATACGTATATATATATGTTTATGTTGTGTGTTACTTCAGTATAGCTAATGTTTTGTAATTCTTTGATCGCGTTATTTATTGTTTCGAGTAGTTTATTTTATAGAGCATTCGATAATACAAAACATATGCACTCACACGTACATATATATATATGTATATACGTATTTATATGCCTATTTCTCTTGCCCGTATAGTGTTCATACGAAATGAAATGTTAATTATTTGTTTTATATTAATTTCTTTTAATAAGATAGAACACGCACACGTATATATGTATATATTTCTGGCAAAGTGATTTTCATTCAGATTCTTTAGTGATATAGTGTTGTGTATTTGAGGTTATGTGTCAATCATTTGATTTCATATATACATATATATCTTGTATTGTGACAACATAGTATTGAAGGTTTTGTTTCTAGATTATTGTGCGTTTAATGTGTGTTTACATAATTGTGTTTGATGATAGAATTTCTGTATGCAATTCCTCGAATCGTTGCGGTGTTAATTGCCTTGTTAATCCTTCCTTTAGTTTCGTAGCGCCGTGTGTTCGTTTGTGCATTCAAATCTTTATTCGCGCGTTTTGCATGGGATAGTTTTCTTGTTCTCGTTACGGCGCGTGCGGAGCGCGGGACGTGACAATATGTACGCGTATATACAAGACTATCACAAAGCTTAACAAATAATTAAGTCTAATGAATAATAAATTTGATGAACAATGAAGTTAATAAATAATAAATTATACGAATAATTAAGTTTAACAGATAATAAGTCTAATGAATAATAAGCTTAACGAATAGTAAGATTAATGAATAATATGATTTACGAATAATGTATTTAATGTACACTATTAACAATGTGTTTGTTGGGTTCAAACGAATCCACGGCCAACGAGATAACTCTTTACTAAGCGTAAAAATAATCTTAGGCACAAAATACGATTGACGAAAATGCTCGAGGTGTCACTCTCCAAGGCAATCGCACGAATGCCGGCCTCGTCTGAAATTTTATACGCACTCGTTAGAAGCATCGAGAAAGTTCCGAACGCCGTTGCTAGGCAGTTTCTGCTTGGAGTTTGGTTATTGATACAATGTATGTCCCATTGTATCGGCACCTCCGACGTAACCTCACACGTGGCTAGGCCCGCTCTCGAGGCCGCATGCCGCCACAATCTCACTTCTCAGAAAACCCATACAACTACTCCAGACCTCCGTTAGGCAAAACGCTTATCTCGTTAGCGTGGCTACGTTCGGCGACCAATTGTCACCTCGAACCCAATCTCGCTATCACAAATTTTAAACAATTACAGCTATAATAAAATCTAGACTAAAGTACTAGAGGATATTCCCAAAATTTCCAAGGAAAGGCTTCGGCTTTCCTTTCATCTCCGACATATATATTATTTCTGGCATATATATTTCGGGTTCACATTATGATTAGGGTTAGGTGCGTGTAACGAATCTTCATTTGTATTAGCCATTGTTGTTATGTAACAGAGAAGATATTTACTAGTACAAATATGATTATTACAGAATTTGACAAGTAGCCGTAGTAATTAGATACTCGAGATGCTAATGACAATAATCCTACGTTCAATAACGAATCCGCGGTCAGCGGAATAACAAAATGCGCTTCCTTCCAAAGTCCAAGTTGTACTCAACTTGCTTGTCTACGGTACAAGTATTACTAAACTAACTGTTGCGTCGCATGGAGCAGCGGAACCCCAGCCAACGCTACCTGGCGGCCAGCGGCCCACCTACCTGCTTCCAGACCCCCAATAAACTCAATGACCGGCCATAAAACGTCACCTTCTAGCTAAATTGTTTCCAGATGTGTGTCGAGCAATCTAGTTGTCTAGAAGCATTTCGGTTTATGTCCGGATTAGCAAAATCCTTGAGTTTGTTATGCTATTAAAAAAGGCTCGGAAAAGGCAGGTAGTCACCGAACGAGAAAACCCAACACATAAACATAGGATAGAAACGACTGGTTTTCCCCAGCAATAAAATCACCCCGGACACTGGTGAGAAATTCCTCATGTCCTGCTTCTTTAGCGGGGTCACGACCAATCGGCATCAAGCTTTCCTTCGGGGAAAACTAAGAGGGAGTCAGTCAGCAGTCGGTCAGTGAGTCAGTCAGGCAGCCAGTCAGTCAGTCAGCAGTCGGTCAGTGAGTCAGTCAGGCAGCCAGTCAGTCAGTCAGCAACCTCGGGAAGTCTCAGTTCGCAGCAACGATTCGCGCTTACGCTCTCGCCCTCTCATCCCCTGATCTTACGTTCTAACCGAGTCCAACCGTATCCCGGTTGCTGTTAATTCACCACTCAGTGTATACACAGTGTCTTAATAAAACACAACTGAAAACCCGTTACAGCAGTGTGCACTTCAATTAACCACCTCTATTAGCCTAAACGCAATAGGGGATCGATCATCTCGCGGCGTCGATTGAACAATCGTAACAGGAATTTACGACTCCTGTTGATGCGCTTCTACACGATCGTGTCTCCCCGCGAGTGAAAGAACACTAACTTTTTGTTAAAACGTAGAATATTCACCAAGTGTAAAGACACTATGTAACTCGCTACTGAGACATCACGAGAGAGAATGACTTTCCGTCAGGGTGATGCTGCAGAGGAAAACTGTGATGGGGTGTGTCTAAGGACACGAGGTCATCGGATTCGTCGAGAAAAGCCCTTGTTCGGAAAGTGAGGGAAATTGACGTTGCTGTCAATTGGTCAATTTCCATGTTGGTATCGAGAAAAGGATGCTAGCCGCCCTCGAGGGAAGGTTGCTAGTGGGAAGCGTCGTTCGTGAAAAAAATACATTTCCCCTATCTTCACGTAGTTGGGACAAAAACTGTTTGTCTGTTTGACGGACTTTAGTAAACTAAATCTTAAAATTTATAACGGGTTCTCAAGCTTGCTGAACATGTACTGTGGAGATGCATCGACATCTGGTAATCATTTTAGCCGGAGAATAGGGTCTGCGTGTGGCGAGCCACGGGACAGAAACCGTTGGAATGTTTACTGTCGAGTGCCGCTACAATTATTTCTTTTAAGGAGAGCTATAGAATTTCTCTATACCTCTGTTAGAGAAAGCGTTCATCCCTTGACCGCGGCTACATTCGGCGACTGATTGTCGCCTCGAGCCCAAATTCATTATCACAAATCTCGAACAAATACAATCGGATTGAATAACGACAATTGCTTAATTGCGGCTATAGTAGAATCTAGATTAATGTGTTAAGGGGTTTTCCCAAATTCCAAAGGGAAGGCTTCGGTGTCCTTTTATCTCCGACATATACATATAAATGTGATATAAATTATATCGTGTTTGGCCTCATTTTAATCAGAAAAATCTCACAAAAAAGTCAGTAAAAATTTAATTAAAAAAAATTAAACATAAGGTTTAACCATTGACTGATGGATAATTAGTATTCTTTCATGGACGATTGAATTCGGATCATTTTACACTACTCAACCGTCGAACTTAGTGGCGTGTTAAAGGGAACGCTAGGGCCCTGTAGGTTGATTTCCCCCCAGTAACGGGAATGACGACCGATTAATTGCGATCAATCATACAGAAAATATAACGAATTGATTATAAAAATAGTATGCTAATAAATAATTGATATTGTTTTACGAAAAGAATAACTGTTAGCATTTTATGCAAGCGTTGGATGAAAAAGGCCGACATTGTTTGACCGATATGTATCTTATTAAGCCGACTCTCACACCTTTTCCTGTTTCGCTTGCGCTGTCTTCTCTAAGTAATTCACTACTGTACAAAACTCTACTGTAATTCATCGCCAAGGAGACACGATTTTCGAACAACTATGAAGACAATACGTGTATGTGACTTTACGTATAAATGTTCGTGAAGATGAACGATGTGCATACGTCCACCTAAATGTATGAAATTTTACTCAGGTGGCTACACCTTTTAGGCCAAACGGTGTTCCATTGAATTCATAGTGAAAACGGGTTGTAGAAAAAACAGCTGGACGTCTCTGTTTCGAAGAAAAGTTGTGCCATTGTAGATTTTGGACTCGTGCTTGAAAGATTATCTCATCAGGTTATTTATATCACATAACTTGTGCTGTTTGGTTGGTTGGTTGGTTGGTTGGTAGACAAGTAATATGAACTTTATGCGCATAATTAATTTATGGTGTTACTGGTTTATTTAATCAACTATGTTATATCCGTTGTTTTCTATGATATCCGTTGCGTTATCATAGAAAGAGACTGGATTTGATTAGGAAAAGAAAACCAAGCTGTTTATGTTTCTTCCATCCAAAATCTTTTACAACGACCAGAACGTACAGCAATTAGTATGGTTTCACCTTCTTTGTCTTTTTAACGTGAAAGTAAATATTCACTTAAACCACGAATGACATAATGGATTAGACGTATGTAATGAATATTCGGTATCGAGTTTGCTATATGTTAACAAATTTATTACATCGTCATCCGTGGAATAAAAATTGGAATAAATATAAATAGCCGTTTTGTGCAAACGGCGGCCATAGAGTGTGGAAAGTAAAAACTACTGCAGGAATCAGTGTAATAGATGCATAGATAATTGGTGCGTTAAATCTATTGTGCAGTTCATGAATTATAGCGCACAGTACTAGTGTATAATGTACATGAAATTACACTTACGTGCTAGACAACAATTTATAAGTAGTACGTGATTCAGCAATAGTCTATTGACTTTCAAACAAGCGTACTTGAATGTATAACGAATAACCACGACATTGACATACGCTGTAATACTAAAAGTATATTTTTAACACGATGTACATGATCATAAATTATTAAGAAAAGTAGGAAGAATTGGAAAAAATTAAAAAAAGCCAACACCACACGGAGTTCCCAAGCGGTCACCCATCTAAGTACTATCCGTGCCCTACGTTGCTTAACTTTCGTGATCGGACGAGAACGAGTGCACTCAACGTGGTATGAGAGTTGGCTGAAGTGAGTAATTTTGTTACTTGCTCTTAATATTCAGGAAAAAAGAAGTGGTTAGTTGACTGTAGACCTCCGAGCAGGACGGACCTCTCAGTGCGCGCGTCAAAGTAGACAAACATTCACTAAAGTAGAAGGAATAAGTGACAAAAAGTGACAAAAAGTGAAAAATATTGCATTGACATCATCTCTATAAATACAAATAAGAATAAAAATAAAATAAAATAAAATAAGACAAAATAAAATTGTATAAAAAGATAGAAGTTACCGATAATGAAGCCAAAAGCAACGAAACGGAACCCACCGTGGACCCGATAAAAAAAGCCATCAAGAGAAAAATAATCACACTTTTGGGTCACACGAAGGGTCTTAACCGCCCTCGAGAGAAATTGGTTAGTGGGAGGAAAGTTGCAGCGTGCGTGAGAAAAACCAACTTTCCTTAGTTAAGCCGTGGTAGACAATAGTCTTTGGAAATTCTTCCGAACCAGATGTTTGTTTTGTTTGAAGGACCTTTCCTAGGAAATCTATGAGATTTATGGAAGGTTCTTGAAACTGTGGAGGATACGCTGCGAGTATCCGAAGACATCTGGTTGCCATATTGCCCGCGGTGTGTGGCCTGGGCTAGGTAGAGTGTTACGCGACGTAACACCTATGCTGCAACTTTCCTCCCACTAACCACTTTCTCTCGAGGGCGGTTAAGACCCTTCGTTTAACCAATTAACAACGAAGCCAATTCCCTCATTCTCCTAACTAAAATCGTCACCAACAAATCCGATGGTCCCGTGCGCTAGACACACCCATCCTTAGCTTTCCTCCGACACATCATCGTCTCCCAAGACGGTACTGATTTCACATCCTTCGAACGGTCAACATCCTTCGAGCGGGTAGACACACCCGCAGATCAGTCACTCAATCATCTCGTACACACGCACCAGTGTAACTATCCTCGTTATAAGTTGTGGAATAAACGGTGAAATATAACTTACTACTGTGTCATATTCAATCAACCACCTCTGTTATCTTAACCGAAACAGGGGAACGACTACTTCGCGGCGTCGATTCACCGAATCGTAGCGAGAATTTACGCCTCTCGCTGACGCGTTTTCCTCGCGACCGCGTCTCTCCGCGAACGGTCGTAACAATAGGCGAGAAAAACTAACTTTCCCTTGTCAAGCCGTGGTAGACAAGAGTCTTTAGAAATTCTTCGGAAACAGACGTTTGTTTGGTTTGAAGGACCTCTACTAGGAAATTCCTGAGATTTATGGAAGATACCTAAGGCTATCGAGGGTACGCCGTACGGAAGAGCGGACATCTGGTGTCCGTCTGGCCCGCGGTGAGTGACCTGGGCCAGGCAGAGGGTCGCCCGGCGTAACACTCTGGTTCAGATTGTAGTATACTAAATCTGTTTTTTGTTATGATTGCTGGAGGCGAGGTAGCTCTTACGGGCTTCATGTTTTTCATTTCTTTAGCCTTTTCTTCTTGGCTGGAGTGATAATCTATAACTGTGTTTCATAGGATGTTTACTAGTCTTTTCGTCCTGGCCACCAGGTTTGGTTGTGGGTTGAGTTTCCGCGTCTTTTGAGCGGAAAGTCTTAAACTATTCTTGATTTTTTTGGCTGTTTTTTGTGTGATTATTTTTCTCTTGATGGCTTTTTTTATCGGGTCCACGGTGGGTTCCGTTTCGTTGCTTTTGGCTTCATTATCGGTAACTTCTATCTTTTTATACAATTTTATTTTGTCTTATTTTATTTTATTTTATTTTTATTCTTATTTGTATTTATAGAGATGATGTCAATGCAATATTTTTCACTTTTTGTCACTTTTTGTCACTTATTCCTTCTACTTTAGTGAATGTTTGTCTACTTTGACGCGCGCACTGAGAGGTCCGTCCTGCTCGGAGGTCTACAGTCAACTAACCACTTCTTTTTTCCTGAATATTAAGAGCAAGTAACAAAATTACTCACTTCAGCCAACTCTCATACCACGTTGAGTGCACTCGTTCTCGTCCGATCACGAAAGTTAAGCAACGTAGGGCACGGATAGTACTTAGATGGGTGACCGCTTGGGAACTCCGTGTGGTGTTGGCTTTTTTTAATTTTTTCCAATTCTTCCTACTTTTCTTAATAATTTATGATCATGTACATCGTGTTAAAAATATACTTTTAGTATTACAGCGTATGTCAATGTCGTGGTTATTCGTTATACATTCAAGTACGCTTGTTTGAAAGTCAATAGACTATTGCTGAATCACGTACTACTTATAAATTGTTGTCTAGCACGTAAGTGTAATTTCATGTACATTATACACTAGTACTGTGCGCTATAATTCATGAACTGCACAATAGATTTAACGCACCAATTATCTATGCATCTATTACACTGATTCCTGCAGTAGTTTTTACTTTCCACACTCTATGGCCGCCGTTTGCACAAAACGGCTATTTATATTTATTCCAATTTTTATTCCACGGATGACGATGTAATAAATTTGTTAACATATAGCAAACTCGATACCGAATATTCATTACATACGTCTAATCCATTATGTCATTCGTGGTTTAAGTGAATATTTACTTTCACGTTAAAAAGACAAAGAAGGTGAAACCATACTAATTGCTGTACGTTCTGGTCGTTGTAAAAGATTTTGGATGGAAGAAACATAAACAGCTTGGTTTTCTTTTCCTAATCAAATCCAGTCTCTTTCTATGATAACGCAACGGATATCATAGAAAACAACGGATATAACATAGTTGATTAAATAAACCAGTAACACCATAAATTAATTATGCGCATAAAGTTCATATTACTTGTCTACCAACCAACCAACCAACCAACCAAACAGCACAAGTTATGTGATATAAATAACCTGATGAGATAATCTTTCAAGCACGAGTCCAAAATCTACAATGGCACAACTTTTCTTCGAAACAGAGACGTCCAGCTGTTTTTTCTACAACCCGTTTTCACTATGAATTCAATGGAACACCGTTTGGCCTAAAAGGTGTAGCCACCTGAGTAAAATTTCATACATTTAGGTGGACGTATGCACATCGTTCATCTTCACGAACATTTATACGTAAAGTCACATACACGTATTGTCTTCATAGTTGTTCGAAAATCGTGTCTCCTTGGCGATGAATTACAGTAGAGTTTTGTACAGTAGTGAATTACTTAGAGAAGACAGCGCAAGCGAAACAGGAAAAGGTGTGAGAGTCGGCTTAATAAGATACATATCGGTCAAACAATGTCGGCCTTTTTCATCCAACGCTTGCATAAAATGCTAACAGTTATTCTTTTCGTAAAACAATATCAATTATTTATTAGCATACTATTTTTATAATCAATTCGTTATATTTTCTGTATGATTGATCGCAATTAATCGGTCGTCATTCCCGTTACTGGGGGGAAATCAACCTACAGGGCCCTAGCGTTCCCTTTAACACGCCACTAAGTTCGACGGTTGAGTAGTGTAAAATGATCCGAATTCAATCGTCCATGAAAGAATACTAATTATCCATCAGTCAATGGTTAAACCTTATGTTTAATTTTTTTTAATTAAATTTTTACTGACTTTTTTGTGAGATTTTTCTGATTAAAATGAGGCCAAACACGATATAATTTATATCACATTTATATGTATATGTCGGAGATAAAAGGACACCGAAGCCTTCCCTTTGGAATTTGGGAAAACCCCTTAACACATTAATCTAGATTCTACTATAGCCGCAATTAAGCAATTGTCGTTATTCAATCCGATTGTATTTGTTCGAGATTTGTGATAATGAATTTGGGCTCGAGGCGACAATCAGTCGCCGAATGTAGCCGCGGTCAAGGGATGAACGCTTTCTCTAACAGAGGTATAGAGAAATTCTATAGCTCTCCTTAAAAGAAATAATTGTAGCGGCACTCGACAGTAAACATTCCAACGGTTTCTGTCCCGTGGCTCGCCACACGCAGACCCTATTCTCCGGCTAAAATGATTACCAGATGTCGATGCATCTCCACAGTACATGTTCAGCAAGCTTGAGAACCCGTTATAAATTTTAAGATTTAGTTTACTAAAGTCCGTCAAACAGACAAACAGTTTTTGTCCCAACTACGTGAAGATAGGGGAAATGTATTTTTTTCACGAACGACGCTTCCCACTAGCAACCTTCCCTCGAGGGCGGCTAGCATCCTTTTCTCGATACCAACATGGAAATTGACCAATTGACAGCAACGTCAATTTCCCTCACTTTCCGAACAAGGGCTTTTCTCGACGAATCCGATGACCTCGTGTCCTTAGACACACCCCATCACAGTTTTCCTCTGCAGCATCACCCTGACGGAAAGTCATTCTCTCTCGTGATGTCTCAGTAGCGAGTTACATAGTGTCTTTACACTTGGTGAATATTCTACGTTTTAACAAAAAGTTAGTGTTCTTTCACTCGCGGGGAGACACGATCGTGTAGAAGCGCATCAACAGGAGTCGTAAATTCCTGTTACGATTGTTCAATCGACGCCGCGAGATGATCGATCCCCTATTGCGTTTAGGCTAATAGAGGTGGTTAATTGAAGTGCACACTGCTGTAACGGGTTTTCAGTTGTGTTTTATTAAGACACTGTGTATACACTGAGTGGTGAATTAACAGCAACCGGGATACGGTTGGACTCGGTTAGAACGTAAGATCAGGGGATGAGAGGGCGAGAGCGTAAGCGCGAATCGTTGCTGCGAACTGAGACTTCCCGAGGTTGCTGACTGACTGACTGGCTGCCTGACTGACTCACTGACCGACTGCTGACTGACTGACTGGCTGCCTGACTGACTCACTGACCGACTGCTGACTGACTCCCTCTTAGTTTTCCCCGAAGGAAAGCTTGATGCCGATTGGTCGTGACCCCGCTAAAGAAGCAGGACATGAGGAATTTCTCACCAGTGTCCGGGGTGATTTTATTGCTGGGGAAAACCAGTCGTTTCTATCCTATGTTTATGTGTTGGGTTTTCTCGTTCGGTGACTACCTGCCTTTTCCGAGCCTTTTTTAATAGCATAACAAACTCAAGGATTTTGCTAATCCGGACATAAACCGAAATGCTTCTAGACAACTAGATTGCTCGACACACATCTGGAAACAATTTAGCTAGAAGGTGACGTTTTATGGCCGGTCATTGAGTTTATTGGGGGTCTGGAAGCAGGTAGGTGGGCCGCTGGCCGCCAGGTAGCGTTGGCTGGGGTTCCGCTGCTCCATGCGACGCAACAGTTAGTTTAGTAATACTTGTACCGTAGACAAGCAAGTTGAGTACAACTTGGACTTTGGAAGGAAGCGCATTTTGTTATTCCGCTGACCGCGGATTCGTTATTGAACGTAGGATTATTGTCATTAGCATCTCGAGTATCTAATTACTACGGCTACTTGTCAAATTCTGTAATAATCATATTTGTACTAGTAAATATCTTCTCTGTTACATAACAACAATGGCTAATACAAATGAAGATTCGTTACACGCACCTAACCCTAATCATAATGTGAACCCGAAATATATATGCCAGAAATAATATATATGTCGGAGATGAAAGGAAAGCCGAAGCCTTTCCTTGGAAATTTTGGGAATATCCTCTAGTACTTTAGTCTAGATTTTATTATAGCTGTAATTGTTTAAAATTTGTGATAGCGAGATTGGGTTCGAGGTGACAATTGGTCGCCGAACGTAGCCACGCTAACGAGATAAGCGTTTTGCCTAACGGAGGTCTGGAGTAGTTGTATGGGTTTTCTGAGAAGTGAGATTGTGGCGGCATGCGGCCTCGAGAGCGGGCCTAGCCACGTGTGAGGTTACGTCGGAGGTGCCGATACAATGGGACATACATTGTATCAATAACCAAACTCCAAGCAGAAACTGCCTAGCAACGGCGTTCGGAACTTTCTCGATGCTTCTAACGAGTGCGTATAAAATTTCAGACGAGGCCGGCATTCGTGCGATTGCCTTGGAGAGTGACACCTCGAGCATTTTCGTCAATCGTATTTTGTGCCTAAGATTATTTTTACGCTTAGTAAAGAGTTATCTCGTTGGCCGTGGATTCGTTTGAACCCAACAAACACATTGTTAATAGTGTACATTAAATACATTATTCGTAAATCATATTATTCATTAATCTTACTATTCGTTAAGCTTATTATTCATTAGACTTATTATCTGTTAAACTTAATTATTCGTATAATTTATTATTTATTAACTTCATTGTTCATCAAATTTATTATTCATTAGACTTAATTATTTGTTAAGCTTTGTGATAGTCTTGTATATACGCGTACATATTGTCACGTCCCGCGCTCCGCACGCGCCGTAACGAGAACAAGAAAACTATCCCATGCAAAACGCGCGAATAAAGATTTGAATGCACAAACGAACACACGGCGCTACGAAACTAAAGGAAGGATTAACAAGGCAATTAACACCGCAACGATTCGAGGAATTGCATACAGAAATTCTATCATCAAACACAATTATGTAAACACACATTAAACGCACAATAATCTAGAAACAAAACCTTCAATACTATGTTGTCACAATACAAGATATATATGTATATATGAAATCAAATGATTGACACATAACCTCAAATACACAACACTATATCACTAAAGAATCTGAATGAAAATCACTTTGCCAGAAATATATACATATATACGTGTGCGTGTTCTATCTTATTAAAAGAAATTAATATAAAACAAATAATTAACATTTCATTTCGTATGAACACTATACGGGCAAGAGAAATAGGCATATAAATACGTATATACATATATATATATGTACGTGTGAGTGCATATGTTTTGTATTATCGAATGCTCTATAAAATAAACTACTCGAAACAATAAATAACGCGATCAAAGAATTACAAAACATTAGCTATACTGAAGTAACACACAACATAAACATATATATATACGTATATTCACACGAGATATACTACTGTCACTTTAAAATAATGTTAATAGATAAATGTTCTGATTGCGGTAGAATAAGGAAAAACGAGCGACAGACGAAAATTTACTTCGATATCAAACAAAACTAAAGACCCGCCACTAAAACTTTACTGATGACATTTATGAGCAGCCATGTTGGATTTATACGCGTCATGGCGACAGGAATATTAGGGATTAATGGAAGTCAGGCCCGAGAAACAAATCATGAAAACACATTGTTAACACTTTTCTTTAATAAATTTTGTGCGCAACTACAAATGTATAAAAAATATATATATATATATATAAAAGGGGGGCAATATAAAAATAAAAAAATAATATATATAATAAATAATAACAAACGTAAATAACCTAACACTATCAGATTTAAAATATATATATACAACACAAAACAAAATATATCAAAAATTAATAACAATAAGGAACATCAAACAGCGAACCAACGAAATTGAAGCAGCTACACTAAATCAAAATAGAAACAAGGAGCTCCGGGATAAAGTTCGCTGAACTCACGCATACACCAATAGCGCACAACAGGGGAAATTCCCTTTCTCCCAGAAGCATGGTGACGAAGATGCGCCTCCAAAACCTCTTCGGGAATTTCATTCGCAAAACGAACTTTCACGCAACGATCAGTATCAACGATTTCAACCAGAGGGGGTTCCCCTCACAGGACTGATAGAAAACTAAGTTGAAATATGGAACTTACATTTTGTCAGGTACGATTCCGAGAAGCCCAAAACTGCAACATCCCGATTCCCACGGAAGCGTACCCCCAGCGGACCACCACCCCGTGGGGGATGGCATTATAAATAAGCATAGCAACATAGCGCAGCGTTCATTAGTTTGTTCATAAATCTTGCGATCGTTTGTTATTACGGCTCATCATTCTTTGCGTCCATTACTGCGTTTAGAATTTGTATAAGTATTTTTGCGTTTCGGGGTCTTTAGTTTTTCGGTAAAGAAAAAGGAGTCGCGATTAAATAAAAGAAAATTTTAAGTCCTCATTACGGTATTAATTCAGTTAGCGAGTTACTCAATTTGTATCGAAATAGCTTAATAAAGTAAAGGCTGGTAAAAACCCTATATTCGAGATTAAATAATAAACCCAACAAACCTCGTCGATCACCGAAACACCTGGAGTAATGGCACCCGATAGCACCTTTTCCTCAAGGTAAGAGAATTAATTTTAAAAACTTTCTTCTTCTCTGGTAATCTCGTTGTCCTCGAGAATTGAATTAAAAACCTCCTATCATCGATTTCATTCATTTTCGCGAACGGTTTTAAAGATAGAAACATTGCTTAAATTTTAAACAAAGGTGTTGTCCGTTGTGTCGGCTTGTGCGAACGGTGTTTTCAACTACTGAAACATCCTCTGATCTTCGCATTCCTCCTCCCATTGTTGGTAAAATATTACCCGTCTTTGGGCAAGGCTTGCGAAATCACACGAGTTCCACGCAGAGAGGATCGTTAGAATCATCCTCGTTAATTAAACTCAAAAGGCAAGAAGATCGTGGCGACAGACTTCATCGTGGTAAATGAATTGAGTTTCGGTCCTAACGACAAACTACTACGGCGGAATTAAAAGAGAAGAAGAAGTCGAACGTAAAAATAAATTTATATAAAACAACGAACAATCTCATATTCCTATCTAATCCAGCAACGCTAAAATATAAATATCCAGCTAATAAAATATATATATATAATAACCTAAGCAATTCTACGTCAAAATAAAAATCCGTTCAACGAGGAAAAATATTCATTGTACCCAGCTTTAATCCTCTCCCGCGCTAGTATCCCTGCGCATAGCAAGTTAGCCGAAAAGTGAAATTCGTTTACCAGTTGCATTAAGCGTCAGTTAACGCTACCCTTTAAACGCAAAAGAAAATAATAAAAATAAAATATTTTGAAATAGTCTTTAGACTATTTCTGGTGGCAGCAACTATCGTATTAATTAATTACCTAAATCGGAATTAAATACACAATAATATCATTTCAACTTATTTCCCTTCAGATTACATACAAACTCAAACTATAAAAAAAAAAAATTTTTCAGTAAAATTTAAACTTAAGATTTGATCGATTTAAACAAACAAATTAATACGTAACATTTAGAGTAGTAAATTTTTGGTGGCAGCGGTGGGATCCGCTTCACGGAGGATTAAAGTTGGTTTAAACGATTTGACACGCTCCATAGTAGATTAAAGTTGTCACACTTGTTAATAAAATATATATTTAAAAAACAATGGCGACTGTAGTGGAATCGTTTGACGAAGAAATGGTTTTGACATTGTCGGAAAAGCTTAAAGCATGGGATGCGAACTTTCGCGATATGAGTGCAAAACTCGCCGAATTACAAAGCGGATTATTCGAACTTAAAACGAAACAGGAACCTCAAACACCCAAATCGCCGCCGACAGCGCAACAGGAAACGGTCCAGACAGGTGGACATACCCAGCCAATTAAGCTAAAAGACGCGATCGAATCGGTGCCAGTGTTTGACGGATATCGACCATCGGTATTCCATTTTTTAAGAGCTTGTGAGCGCGCGCGAAATATGATTCCCAGATATCAAGAACCTCAATTGGTAAAATTGTTAGTAAATAAGCTTCGTGGACACGCGTTCCTCGCCATCGAAGACACGGAATTAATGAGTTTAAATGATTTCGGAAACAAATTAAAGGATCTATTCGGCCCAAAGAAATCTCTTAATGAATATAAGGGAGAATTAGGAACGATATTTCAACGACCCGGGGAAGATATATTAGATTATATGGATCGCGTTAGAAATCTTAGATTAGCAATAATGGACGGAGAAAGAGGCGACTACGGCATCATATCCCCCGACGTACAAGATACTATAGATTGGGAAACGAGAGAAGCTTTCGTTAAAGGACTTCCGAACGAGGTATATGTACGAGTAAAAATAACAGGGTACCATACTTTAGAAGATGCGTATCGTCAAGCCGTTAAAGCAACACACGAATTGAGACAAATAACCGACAGAACGCGACCCCATCGACCGACACCCTCGAACTATTACAAACGCGATAACGCACGTCCCTCGAACACTAATAACAATATCAGAAACAACCGCCAAGATCGAAGATCAGTACCTCCATCGCAGAATTTTCCGAATACTAATAGACAAAATATCATGTGTAACTATTGTAAAAAAACCCGGACATTTAGTGAAGGACTGTTACAAATTTAAAGCCCGAGTAGACGCCGGATTAATCGTACCCTACGCTTCGAGACCGTCGGGAAACCAAACACGTCCTTCGGGAGAATGGGGCGAGCCACGAGGGAACGATACGCCGAATCGCCCGAGAGTACAAGCGGCAATCAGGCGACCGGCGCCGACGGCAACAAACAGGACGAGGGCAGCCACCCACGCGAGATCAACTCCACCACCCATAACGAGAGACGGAGCGAACGCAATGCCGACTATAAGATCGAACGAACAGCCACTAAATACTGTGGGGGAGTCATCCCACAACCAAACAAGGCCACAGACAGGGAATCCAGAATCTCAAGACAAAAGGGAAAGAGCGAAGCACAAGCAACCGGCGAAGGAAAATCATCAAGAGTTGAATTCAGATTCGGAAGGCGACCTCTCCGAATTATTTCAGTAAAATTTAACGATTCTCCAACGACCCCAACTGCACGAATAGTTTCCCCAAATCTAAAAACCAAGACGAGTTTATTGTTAGACTCTGGATCGGAAATCAATATTATCAAGAAACCTGCTTTACCCGATTCAGCCATCATCGACGAGAAAGAATCAATTGAAGTGCGAGGAATTACGGCAACGAGCCTGGTCTCCCTAGGGCAGACGGTAATACAGGTCGCGGGCCATCCGGTTATTTTTCACGTAGTCGATGATTCATTACTAATCGATCAAGACGGAATCTTAGGATCCGAATTTTTTGCAGGTTGTAAAGCTCGTTTAGATTATGAAGAAAAACATATCAAATGGGGAAATATTTATATTCCCTTCGACACTAAGGAGAAAATAATTATACCGAAGCGAAGTTCAATAACGTGTTCAATTAATATCGCTAATCCAGAGATAAAAGAGGGATTTATTCCAAGAATCGAGCCGAGCAAGGGAATCTATTTCGGAAATGCAGTTGTGAGGAATCATAAAGGAAAAGGCTATATAAGAGTAATAAATACTACTTCAAGAGATTACGAATTTACAACACCGACGATGGTAATTAAGGAATTTGAAAATCCCTCCCCGCTTCCTAGGACAGCGTGTAATACAGTTTTAAAATCGAAGGAAAGTAGATACGAAAAAATAAATGAGTTATTACGACTCGAACACTTGAACGAAGAAGAAAAGGAAAATGTAAAAAAATTGATTCGTAACAATCAAGATAGATTTCATATTCCAGGAGATACATTGGAGGCAACTGAAGTTCTGCAACATAGAATAATTACCACAGATAATATACCAATTAATACCAAACAGTATCGATATCCGCCAATACATCGAGAAGAGATAAATCGACAGATTCAAGAATTGCTAGATACGGACGTAGTGGAACCATCAATATCTCCATATAACTCCCCGTTATGGATTGTGCCCAAAAAACCCGATTCGCAAGGAAATAAACGCTGGAGATTAGTTATCGATTATAGAAAATTGAACGATAAAACGATTGGCGATGCCTTCCCATTACCCAACATCACAGAAATATTGGATCAATTAGGAAGTGCAAAATATTTTTCCACGTTTGACTTAGCATCAGGCTTTCACCAGATCCGTATGTCGCAAGAGGACGCCCACAAAACGGCATTTTCGACACCATACGGACATTTTCAATTCAAAAGAATGCCCTTTGGATTAAAAAATGCCCCAGCAACATTTCAACGTTTAATGAACTCGGTATTATCGGGTCTGCAAGGAATAGAACTATTCGTCTATCTGGATGACATAGTGATTTATTCCAGATCTCTCCAGGAACACGAAATTAAATTTAATAAATTAATGGAAAGACCGAGGACAGCCAAATTACGATTACAACCCGATAAGTGTGAATTTTTACGGCATGAGGTGAATTATTTGGGACATATAATTAGTGAGGATGGCGTGAAACCCGATCCAAAAAAGGTCGAAGCCGTATCAAAATTTCCACGACCAAAGAAGGCGAAAAATATCAAACAATTTCTGGGACTAGCAGGATATTACAGAAGATTTATACCCGATTTCTCCAAGGTCGCGAAACCATTGACACAACTATTAAAGAAAGATACTCCCTTCAAATGGACGGAAAATCAAGAAGATGCATTCAATAATTTAAAAACAGCGTTAATGACGAAGCCCATTCTACAATATCCAGACTTTTCTAAACCTTTTAACCTTACCACAGACGCATCAGGATATGCAATAAGCGGTGTACTGAGTCAAGGGCCAATCGGAAAGGATTTGCCGATTGCGTATGCCTCAAGACTATTAAATTCTGCCGAACAAAACTACTCTACTGTCACGGTGGTCGTGAGAACGCAACGAAAGGATGGTTATGCCTCACATACCTTGGTCAGCAAAATGATGGCTAAGCAGTAATAGAAACCCTATGTGACCGGCATCCAGCGATAGCCCCTCCACAGGAGCCGGGTCCTTGATATAAAAAAGTACCTCTCGAGTCGTTGTAAGAACATTCTTTTCTGTGCTGTTTGACCATTCTGTATTGTTACTCTGTCAGTGTTCAATAAATTTTCTAATAACAATCAAAATTTAAGTACGAATTTCTCACCTTGCGTGCGGAACGTGAAATTACCCCGAATCGACGTGACACTACCATAGAAAAGGAGTGTCTGGCAATTGTTTACAGCGCAATGCACTTCCGACCGTATCTTTACGGAAGAAAGTTTACTATCGTAACCGATCATAAACCTTTAGTGTGGATGCATTCTATCAAAGATCCTACTTCTAGAATTTGGAAATGGAAATTAAAATTATCGGACTTTGAATTTGATATTGTATACAAAGAAGGCAGAGCGAACGCAAACGCAGACGCATTATCTAGGAACCCTCCAGAAGTTTGTTTACCAATCAGAAAGAGAGAGGAAGTCTCACCGATTCGCTATCCTGTCCCAAAAAGATTCGAAATAGACACGTCAACGGAAGACTCTCCCGTATTCGAAGCCAAACCACGCGTCTTGCCTCAACCCAGTGATTCCAAAAACCAAGGAAAGGGTTTTACCCGAAAACATTTTACAATAGAAGAAACCCCCATAAAATATTTAGACCAAGCACTAACAGAAATCAATGTAAGTACAGACAGAGAAATAACCAATCGAGAAAAGGAAGACACGGACACGACAAGCGAAAAAGAAACCTCCACTGTAGTTCCAGAACTAATTCAACAACAAGAAAAGGACACGAGACCTACGATAATTGCGGAACTAAAAATTTCGGAAACCCGAGACTCAATTGCAAGAGTAAGTGACCATAAAGTAGTATTTATAGATATACACGGCAAACCGATAGATAAAGGAGCCTTAGAAATGAAGGAAACGGGAAAATTGCCTCGTTATGAAGATTTAATGTTAGAAAAAGCAAGATTGAATTACGATTCCGGAAAATACATTGTATCCCTACCGATAAAGGAAAATAGAAATATTCCAATAACACCAGACAATTTATTAAACTCGCTAAGATCTCTATTAGACGTAGTAAATGAAAAACAGTTAACTTCGTTTAGCATTAGCAAAGGAAACTTGGAGGAAATACCCTGGCGATATACAATCAGAAAATTAAAGGAAATATTTATGGAAAAAACCTTATCCATCACCATTTGCACTGGAGAAGTAATTACTCCACCTGTGGAAGCGCGGAACAACATAATACGAGAAAAACATGAATCAAGCGTAGCAGGACACAAAGGAATTACCAAAACTTATCAAAGAATACGACAACACTACTATTGGGAAAATATGAAAAAGGAAATTCAAGATTACGTAAGAACATGTAAGGAATGTCAATTAAAGAAACTCACAAGAATAAAAGCAAAACAACCAATGGTACTTACAGACACACCAGGTAAAGCATTCGATAAAATTAGTATGGATATTGTAGGACCATTACCAAAAACTCAAAAGGGAAATGAATATATATTAACCATCCAAGATTTATTAACAAAATACTCAATTGGGATTCCACTAGGAGGAATCTCTTCAGCCGAGATAGCGGACGCTTTTGTAAAGCGGTTTATTTGTCGTTTCGGATCACCGAGAGCTATTCTCACTGATCAAGGAACGAACTTTACATCCTCACAAATGAAGAAAGTAGCAAAGAGATTCCGCATCAAACAATACACCACGACGGCATATCATCCACAAAGTAACGGTTCAATCGAAAGATCTCACCACGTACTGATTGAATATCTCAAATTATACATTGAAAATTCCAGAAATTGGGACGAATGGGTAGAATTAGCTATGTTTTCTTATAATACCTCTGTACACGAAGGAACGAAATTCTCTCCGCACGAATTAGTTTTTGGACATTTAGCCAGAGAACCTACTGGTGAAGTAATAATCGAAGAGAACATGGAACCAACATACGCAGAATATCTCGAAGACCTGTTCGATAAAATTAACACCGTACAACGAATGGCAAGAGAAAATTTAATAAAATCCAAACTAAGATCAAAAGAATATTACGACCGACGAATCAACCCCCAGGATTTTAAAGTAGGAGATTCGATATATTTACTAAAAGAACTCAGTAAAGGAAAATTCTCCGATCAATATACTGGACCATATAAAGTGCTAGAAATCCTGCAGAACCAAACCGTCAAGATTGAAGTAAAAGGGATTCCGCGAACAGTGCACTTAAACAAGCTAAAACTAGCGCATAATCGAAATAAACAATGAATAAAGTGATTTCAGTGGGCAACGTAGTGCAGTAGTGTATGTTGTAGTGCTGTTCGTCGAATAATACAGATATCGAACACCTAAAAGGAAAAAGGGAAAATTATTATATGTGTTTCAATTATTGCTTAAATATAAAACGTGTTAACTCAATGAACAATTAACTAGTGAAAGTGAAAGTTACCTTGTGAACAAGTGATCAACATACAAGAAAGTGTACGTGCAAGTATAGGTTATGGATCGTTGTTTGTGGAACATAATGTATGACAGCTACCTAAAATAAGTGAATAAATTAGTCTCAATTGTCTCAGTGCAAAATACGAGGTTACTAAGTGTTATAACTATATTGTGGATAAATCAAAAGGAAGTGTGACACTGTTCGTCGAATAATACAGATAGCGAAAACCTAAAAAAGAAAAAAAAAAGGAAAATTATCATGTGTACTCCAATTATTGTTTGAATATACAACGTGTTGATTCAATAAAATTAAAAGAGTGAAAGTGAAAGTTACCTTGTGAACAAGTAATCATCATACGAGAAGGTTTACGTGCAAAATAGGTTATGGATCTCTGTTTGCGAAACACCATGTACAACAGCCAGCTGAAAAATAAATGAACCAATTAACTTCAATTGCCTTAATGCAAAATACAACAGTACTAAATGTTATAACAATACTGTGGAAGCATTGCACTGTTCATCGAACAACACAGATGGCGGAAACCTGAAAAGAAAAGAAGTTTATTACAAGTGCTCCAATTACTGTTTGAATGTGAAACGAGCTAGTTCAACGAATAACTAAAACGGTGAAAGTGCAACTTACCTCATGAACAATTAATCACCATACAAGGAAGCGTACATGCATGAATTTCGCAGACTAACAAGAAGAAATAAAATAGTTGATAAAGTATAGAAAGCGGTTAGAAAATAATCAAGATAGATTAATTGAGAGTTAGTAATAAATGTACCCGGAGTAAAGGGATATTTGGTTATGTATTAATCTACGTAGTATTGTGATGTTAATTTGTAATGCACAATAGTGGTCGCACATACAATGCATTATATATATATATTAAATTAAATAAATTAAACACCACCTTTATGACCACAGATATAAGACGATTGAAGGCAGCCGTAGTAGAAGGCAGCCGTAGTAAATATCCAAGGCATATCAAAGAATCGGATGATGTTGCGGGAACGATCCAGGTAAGTGATGCAGCAACGAAAGAGTAGAATCTGAAGAATTACAGACAATGTTAATCTAACAAGTAGATTTTAATCACTAATAAAGAAACCAATTCATATCATACACAAAATAATAGCAAATAGCAAGTACATGCAATAATAAATTAATAGGGAAAATAAGAAAGGTTAATAAACACAGGAATAGGTTAGAAATTAATCAAGATAGACTAACTAAATATTAACAACATGACTGAACTCGGTGCAAAAGAATAAAGTTACGCTACACAAAATATCTGGTAACACAATACACAAAAAACATTAACTAAATTAAACAAGACTTATATAAATGCAAGTCACGTATAATCAAAACAATGACTATCGAAATTCGATAACAATACAATCCATGCTATCACATTAAGGTAGCACACGGTATTGACACACACAATATCATGAAACACAAAACAATATTACAAAAACATTACTAAGTAAAATTATAGTGATTAACAATTAATTAACTATTTCAACGACACGCTACTGTTGACATTAAACCAACGCCATACCAAAGATACACGCGAGC
Source organism: Bombus vancouverensis nearcticus (assembly GCF_051014615.1). Lineage (NCBI taxonomy): Eukaryota > Metazoa > Arthropoda > Insecta > Hymenoptera > Apidae > Bombus > Bombus vancouverensis. Next base: position 286,990 of record NW_027468951.1, read on the forward strand.
GGCCATGTTGAAAAATTCGTCGCGCTCGCATACAAATAATAGCCAATAGAATGTAATACGGCATCACAATAGTAATGTTAGGTACTAAGAAAAAAAAAAACAACAACAAAAAAAAGGGGAGAGAGTTAAGGAAAATACATATAATAAATAACAACTAACATAATCATAACATATTATATATATTATATTATATACAGAGATACAGTATTCATACAAGGAACAGGTCCGAATGAAACATATATATATAAAAAAAAAAAAGAAAAAAAAATATATAATATATATATTAACTATTTTTGTATGTGTGTATAGAACTGATGGCGAATTCATCAACCATTCTCTGAACGACGGATGGAAGAACATGTAGATGTTGTCCAGACGTTTCACGAGGAATCCAGAGAGCATTTTGAATCTCTGCAGAAAATCCTTCCATGCATGTTCGTTTACAAAAATCTGACAGACATCGAAAGAATTTTTTTTTTATTCCAAGGAATAGCAATCCGTACCATAGAACTGTAAAGCACCTGTACGCCACTCACGAAACCAAATACTTTTGCTATCCACCTGTAAACAAATGACATTTATAACTATGCATATAACTTTCACCTAATGTTTAACAATATATACATACACGCATGTTGTAAAGTAGGCGATATCTATTGATAATCTAAGTGACTCGTAAAATAAGTCGTCATATTTACCATTGCACGCACATATATATATATATATATATATATATATATATATATATATATATATATTATATATATTATTATATTGAATATATATATATATATATTCAAAGACAAGCTATAATTGTAATAAAAAAAAAATAATAAAAAAAAACAACACACAAAAAAAAACATATAAACTTTTTTTTTATATATTAATAATAATAATAAAAGGTTATTCTTATTTCTAATAAACCCGAGAGTAAGAAAGGATTTAATAAATTGTTGATAGGAAGATGAACTGCCTAGTCATCGTACTCACCCTCATCAAAATAACACACGGCCTGGTAGGATATGACTGCAATGGCAACCACCTCAATGTTACCACTATCTCTCTAAACTCCATCGGGGACTGCAGCATACAGCCTACATTGACTGAAACCCAAGATATTTATATACAATTACTTCAACTCTCAGAATTTGAATTTACCAATGTAAGGCAATGCAAGGTGCAAATAACTCGAATTGTATATTACTGTGGCATGCACTCTCACACGTCGGCAGTGCATAACGGATTCGCCGAATACCTCCATGAGACAACCGCCCAACAATGCGCAAGGATGCACCAAGACGGCACGTTTTCACTCGGACCACAAAACCTTATAGTTGGCCTAAAGGATAATGCAACAGAAACAAGATCGCTTGTCCTAGCCGGCAAGCTAACAGACGACGGCAGCTGCCAGGGAACACAGTATGTAGACCCATACTTAATTATTCGTATAATTTATTATTTATTAACTTCATTGTTCATCAAATTTATTATTCATTAGACTTAATTATTTGTTAAGCTTTGTGATAGTCTTGTATATACGCGTACATATTGTCACGTCCCGCGCTCCGCACGCGTCGTAACGAGAACAAGAAAACTATCCCATGCAAAACGCGCGAATAAAGATTTGAATGCACAGACGAACACACGGCGCTACGAAACTAAAGGAAGGATTAACAAGGCGAGGGCAACTAATAAATCCAATCAGTATAAAAAAAAATAATAAATGAAACCAGCTAACGAATTGAACGAGTTACGAACCAAACAAATAAACCGGGAAATAAGAATAACTACAAAAGGGGAAATAATTGAAACACCAGATATACATGTATATATAAATATATTTTAATCAATCAACTTGGAGAGTTACATATAAATATAAACATATATGCTAGACATGTAATGAACTAGTAAATACTAGAGTTAATGCTTATAATACTATGCAACAAATACAATATTATCAATTTGTTACGACCGTTCGCGGAGAGACGCGGTCGCGAGGAAAACGCGTCAGCGAGAGGCGTAAATTCTCGCTACGATTCGGTGAATCGACGCCGCGAAGTAGTCGTTTCCCTGTTTCGATTAAGATAACAGAGGTGGTTAAATGAATATGACACAGTAGTAAGTTATATTTCACCGTTTATTCCAACAACTTATAACGAAGACAGTTACGCTGATGCGTATGTACGAGATGAGCGAGTGACTGATCTGCGGGTGTGTATACCCGGTGGAAGGATGTTGACCGTTCGAAGGATGTAAAATCAGTACTGTACTGGGAGACGATGATGTGTCGGAAGAAAGCTAAGGATGGGTGTGTCTAGCGCACGGGACCATCGGATTTGTTGGTGCCGATGTTATTTAGGAGAGTGAGGGAATAGGCTTCGTTTCTAATTGGTTAAACGAAGGGTCTTAACCGCCCTCGAGAGAAAGTGGTTAGTGGGAGGACAGTTGCAGCGTACGTGCGAAAAACCAACTTTCCTTAGTTAAGCCGTGGTAGACAATAGTCTTTGGAAATTCTTCCGAACCAGATGTTTGTTTTGTTTGAAGGACCTTTCCTAGGAAATCTATGAGATTTATGGAAGGTCCTTGAAACTATGGAGGATACGCTGCGAGTATCCGAAGACATCTGGTTGCCACATTGCCCGCGGTGTGTGGCCTCGGCTAGGTAGAGTGTTACGCGACGTAACACAATTTATGAAATATAAGTATATACGAAGTTAAGACTTAATAATCAAACGAATACATAAAACATACAATATTGTATTATTAAAGAAATAAAAGTTACATTGTCAGAAACATATATATATGTGTGCGCATTCTGTTAAACAGATACATACTTGAAACTAGCCTACATTCCGGTAAAACATTATAAAATAAGAATTTGATTATGAAACATGCATGTCTCTATATAAACATATAAATAATCTATTTTTCTAAACTAAAACTACTATTAATAATCTACAAAAGAAATAGAACACACAACGCAACACTTGGGACTAAGCGACAACCTGTCGATAGCCCAAACGCTCAAAATAATTAACACCGCAACGATTCGAGGAATTGCATACAGAAATTCTATCATCAAACACAATTATGTAAACACACATTAAACGCACAATAATCTAGAAACAAAACCTTCAATACTATGTTGTCACAATACAAGATATATATGTATATATGAAATCAAATGATTGACACATAACCTCAAATACACAACACTATATCACTAAAGAATCTGAATGAAAATCACTTTGCCAGAAATATATACATATATACGTGTGCGTGTTCTATCTTATTAAAAGAAATTAATATAAAACAAATAATTAACATTTCATTTCGTATGAACACTATACGGGCAAGAGAAATAGGCATATAAATACGTATATACATATATATATATGTACGTGTGAGTGCATATGTTTTGTATTATCGAATGCTCTATAAAATAAACTACTCGAAACAATAAATAACGCGATCAAAGAATTACAAAACATTAGCTATACTGAAGTAACACACAACATAAACATATATATATACGTATATTCACACGAGATATACTACTGTCACTTTAAAATAATGTTAATAAATAAATGTTCTGATTGCGGTAGAATAAGGAAAAACGAGCGACAGACGAAAATTTACTTCGATATCAAACAAAACTAAAGACCCGCCACTAAAACTTTACTGATGACATTTATGAGCAGCCATGTTGGATTTATACGCGTCATGGCGACAGGAATATTAGGGATTAATGGAAGTCAGGCCCGAGAAACAAATCATGAAAACACATTGTTAACACTTTTCTTTAATAAATTTTGTGCGCAACTACAAATGTATAAAAAATATATATATATATGTCGGAGATGAAAGGAAAGCCGAAGCCTTTCCTTGGAAATTTTGGGAACATCCTCTAGTACCTTAGCCTAGATTTTATTATAGTTGTAATTGCTTAAGATTTGTAATAAGCGAGATTGGGTTCGAGGTGACAATCGGTCGCTGGACGTAGCCACGGTCACGGGATGGATGTTTTATCTAACGGAGGTCTGGAGTGGTTGTATGTGTTTTCCGAGAAATGTGGTTGTGGCGGCATGCGGCCTCGAGAGCGGGCCTAGCCACGTGTGATGTTGCCTCGGAGGTGCCGATGCAATGGGACATACATTGTATTAGTAATCAAAACTCCAGGCAGAAACTGCCTAGCAACGGCGTTTGGAACCTTCTCGATGCTTCCAAACGGGTATAGAAAACAAAATGCAATCGTACAGGGAGAAAAATCTCCACGAGGCTGGCATTCTTGCGATTGCCTTGGAGAGTGATTCATCGAGCATTTTCGACGATCGCATTTGCGTCTAAGTTAGTTTCGCTTAGTAAGGAGTTATCCCGGTGACCGTGGATTCGTTTGAACTCAAACATTGCTAATAGTATTATTTAATTTAATTATTCGTAGATCGTATTATTCATTAGGCTTAGTGTTTGTTAGACTTATTATTAGTTGCACTTATTATTTGTTAAGCTTAGTGATAGACCTGTATATACGTGTAAATAAAATCTCGGCTTTGTGAAACGATGGCTAGTCCACATGAAGAGTCGTCGCGCGCCCAAAATTCGAATCGTAATCCGACATATATATTGGAAAAGCAAGTGGAGGAGCTGAAGAGAGAAATGAAAGAGGAAAGGGAAAGAAGGGAAAGAAGGGAAAGAGAGACAGACAGAGAGAAAGGAGAGTGGGAATGGGAAAAGAAAGAATTATTGGGTAGAATCAGAAGAATTGGAGAGGATCAGGACAGGACAGAGAGAGAGAGGAAAGAAGAAGAAACATAGTAATCAAGGGAGTGGACTGGAACGAAGGAAGCAATGAAGAGACAGTAAAGGAGTTCATAAACGAAAAAATGAGGATAGGGGCAGAAGTAGAAAAAGCACATATGATAAAGGTGGGGTGGGGGGGGCAAGAACACAATAATAGTGGCAACGATGAAATCAATGGAGGAAAAAATAAGGATAATGAAGGAGAAAAGCAAATGGGAAAAGGGTGTATACATGGACGATGATCTGACAAAAAAAGAAACGGATGGGAAGCAACACATAAGAAGGATAGCCAGAGAAAGAATGGAACAAGGCGAATATGTAAGGACAGGATACAAGAAACTAACAATAGAAAACAAATGGTACAGGTGGAACCAAAACGAAGAGAGGCTGGAGGAAGAAAGAAAGAGAGGGGAAGGAAAATGAAAAAAGAGGAACAGGAGGGGGGACTACTATGGGGATGAAAACGTGCTTCTGAAATATAGCAGGGCTAATAAGTAAGGACAAAAGAGAAAAGTTAAAATATAGACTACCCAAAGAATTCGACTGGAAATGCAGGGCAGCAATGACAGTAAGGAAAAAAGGAAGAGCAAAGGGAAGAATAACAACGGGTATAAATAAAAACCTAAGAGAAATAGGATATAAAGGAATTAGTGATAATATAGTTGGAAGAAAAATAATATACAATTACAAGACGTATAGGATAATGATGGATTATAATCAAGATACATAAGGGACATGGAAAAAAATAGAGGAAAGAGTAGACGGAAGAGAAGAGGAAGTGGTGATGATCATCGGCGGAGACTGGAACGCAAGAACGGGAGAAGAGGGAGGGTCGATAAACGAGGACGTAGGGAAAGAAAAAAACAGACGATCAAAAGACAAGACAATAAACATGGAAGGAAGAACACTGCTAAAGATAATCAATGGCAGCGATAAAGAAGGAGAGGAGCGGACCTATATTGGCGAGAGAGGAAACTCAGTAATAGACTATGTGATTGGCAATCAGGAGGCGACAGAAGAAATAATTTACATGAAAATAGGAAAAAGAACAGAGTCAGGCCACATGCCGTTAGAAATAGAAATAGGGGGGGGCGGAATTACAAAGAAAATGAGGAAAAGGAAGAAGAAGAGAAGGAGAAGAGGGAATGGACAAACAAAAGTGTGGAAAAATACTTGGACGAATGTAAAGACTGGACCTGCAACGGAAGAACAGTAGCGGAAATGTGGACAGAAATCAACAAGAAGATAAACGAAGCAATGCAAAAGAAGAAAGTAAAGATAAGGAATAGAAAGAGAGGAAAAGAGAGTAAAAGAGAGATGAGAAGGAAGGTGACAAAGTTTATGAAAGGAAAATACAGTAGAGAAGCTCTTATGGAGGAAAAAAGGCATTCAAATAGAGGTGCAAACAAAGACAGGAAAGATACGAAGAAGAAGAAATGGTGAAAATCAAGAAGATCAAAACAGAACAAGAAGCGTGGAAATACATAAATAAATACAGAAGAAGAAGAGAGAATATAGATGAAGATTTTATGAAATAGGCGAGGAAGAGTGGAAAAATCATTTTATGGAAATTTTAGAAGGAACAGAGCACAAAGAGGGCAGGAAAAAAAAGAGGAGCATCGAGCAGAAGAGAAAATAATGGAGGAGAGAGAAGATAATATATAGAGAAGGAAGAGGTGATATAGAAACTAAGAAACTTGAAGGAGAAGAAAGCAATGGGGGAAGGCGGGTTAGAAAATGAAGTATGGAAGTATGCACCGAAGGAAGTGGGTGAAGCGTTATGGGCTCTGTTAAGGAAAATATGGAATGGGGTGGGGATAGCAGAAGATTGGAAAAAAGGAGCAAATATGTCCGATATATAAAAAGAGGGACAAGAGAGCAGGGAAGGGTTACAGAAAAGTAACATTAATGGATACAGCATACAAGATCTGTGCAGGGATACTGCACGAACGACTGAAGGCAGAGATTGAAAACAAACTGAAAGAGAGCCAATTCGGATTCAGAAAAGAAAGACGCGGTATTTGTGATAAACCATATCATAAACAAACAGTTGAGTAGAGGAAAAGAAAAACTACATGCCTGCTTTGCGGACTTAAAAGCGGCGTTCGACAGGCTAAACAGAAAGAAATTGGAGGAGAAAATGAGAAAAATGGGGATTAACGAAAACTTGACCAGAAGGATTAAAGAGATATACGCAGAAACAAAGAATGTGGTAAGAATCAAGAATAACAACACAAAAGAATTTTGGACAGTGAGGGGAGTCAGACAAGGATGCCCGTTGAGCCCTACGTTATTTAACATCTACGTGGCGGGGCTGGAAGAAGAATTAAGGAAAGGACAAGTCGGGGGGGGGGGCATAGTGGTAGGAGAAAGAAAGGTATGGTCATTGACATATGCAGACGATATTGTGCTGATGGCTGATAGAGAGGAGAAGCTAAAGGAAATGCTAAAGAGATTCGAAATATTTTTAAAGGAAACCGAATTGGAACTGAGCACGAAAAAGGCCAAGAGTGTAGTTTTCGAAAAAAACGAAAGAACAAGAGGAGACAAAGAAAATGGAAATGGGGAGAACGAGAATTAGAAGAAGTGGACGAGATAAGATACCTAGGGTACATACTACTGAAAAAACGGTAGTGATGAGAAACACATAGAAGACAGGAAAAAGAGAGCAAGAATAGCAATGAAGAAAACATGGAGCGTGGAAGAAAAAATTTCCAAACAGGACAACAAGAGGAGAATGAAGATGTTTGGAACGCTGGTAGAGAACGTGGCGCTGTTTGGAGCATAGGTATGAGGCTGGAACATGGAAGAAAGGCTGGATAGAATACAAAGAAGATATGTGAAATGGAGCTTAGGTTTAGATATGACAACACCGAATTATATATCGATGGAAGAATGTAAGCTAACAGAAATCAAAGAAAAAGTATTAGGAAGAGCAGCAAGGTATGAAGGGAAAGCCATAGAGTCAAAAAAGGAACTAGTAAAGAAGTGCATAAAGGAAAGAGAGAGAAACTGGGGAAATGGCCAATAACGGAAAAGAGCAAGAAAGAGAAAGAAGGGACTAGAAAGGATGAGAAATGGAGGGACACAGATGGAAGTAAGAGAAGAGCAAGAAAAGATGACACTAGACCAAATTATAGAAGAAAGGAGAAAGAGAGATGCAGAAGAGAGGGGGGAAAGGATAAGGGAATCAAAATATGACAAACATTATAGAAAAATCGCCAAAGTAGAGTTAGCAAAATACTTAGAAGGGAGGATGAAGTGGAAGGACAGAAAAATATTAGCAAGATTCAGATGTGGAAACGAGACTAAATCAAGGGAATACTGGAAAGAAGAGGGAGAAAAAAGATGCAACCTATGTAAAAAGAAAGAAGAAGACCTGAGACACGTAATAGAAGAATGAGAAATAACAGGAGAACCAAGGGATACAGAAAATAATAATAATAATAATAATAATGATAATGATAATGATAATGATGATGATGATAATAATAATAATAATAATAATAATAATAATAATAATAATAATGATGATGATGATGATAATGATAATGGTAATAATAATGATAATAGTTATCCTTACTCATCCTCAATTATTAACAAATCACACACCCATACATTCTAATTAAAACGTTAAAAACCTTCCTTATTTTATTTTGTTTTTTTTTATTATGGGTAATAGCACAGAAATCCCCATGCTATAGTAATTAGCAAATGATACAAAAATGTAAGTATTTGTAGAAACAAATAAGAACGTTTAATAAAGGAAAAATGAAAAAGAAAATGATAGATACTTCTACCTCTCAGAGGGATCAAGCAAAAGGACCAAACGCATCGAGATCTACAGTAAGACACGGTAAACCGGCCTATCCTGTTCAATATCCATGTTTAGTGTCCTATTATAAATGTATGGCATGAACAAGAACGGCAATCAAAATAATAAATCAGCAATAGCATTCGTAAATGATATGTTAATAAACAATAAAACAAGAAACAATAAACCGTGACAAATAAAAATCCAGCTGCAAGACCTAGTCAAGAAAGTAGAAAATTACGCTTTCCAACACGGAAGCTAAGAATCTACACCCATAAATGTGAAACAATCTCGTTCAGTCCATATATTTCAAAAACTTCAAAAGCAAAGTACGACGTGAGAATAAATTCGAAAATATTCTTCCATACAACAGAAAATATCAACGGAAAATTTTCCGATGCAAACAAAGTTAGATGCTTCGGAGTCCATCTAAACTTCGGGTTAAATCACAACGACAACATAAAGACACAGTTATAGAAAGCAGATAAATTCTTCTTATACCTCATAAGACTACCTTACTCGAAAGATTCGCACAGATCAATAAAACTTCACTGCTACAAAACACTAATTAGACCAACCATTCTAATGTATGGTCGTTAAATCTGTTTCAATGTAAGTGTCAACGCCACGGAAAAATTAAGAATCATTGAAAGAAAATACATCACAGCATGTTTAGGAATATATAGATTGCCAGAATTGAAATTTAGCAAATATAGCAAATCACAAGCTATACGAAGAGCCCAAATTAATCCATATCGATTCTTCATTCTTAAATTAGTCAGACCACTGGTCAAAGATACACAAAATAATCACAAACTTCATCGTCGCCCACAATCTATAGTCAAACCCGTTATACCATAAACACGTTCAAAAAACAGGTTATTTCCCCCCGGAATCCTTCACCTGTTTAGATAGCGTGAAATTAATCCAAAACAATAATAACTTAGCATTATTCTATCACTACAGCAGAAACGTAATAATAAAAAATACTGTACGATAGCGACATAGACCATAAGGATAGCAATATAAGACTTATGTATAAATTGTCAACCGTAGATTTAAGTAAGACACTCAAAGACAATAAAGATAAAAATAAATAAGACAATAAAGATAAATAACCACCGTAGAAAATTAAATTATAGCAATAAGAAAACCGTATGTTTAGTTAGTAAATGAACCAAAGATTGTAAGCAAAGATCACAAAAGAACAATGCAAATGTCACGTAAACTTGAGGGTTAGACGATAAAATAAAATAGCTGAGTCGTAACGCAACTATTAATTTTGTTTTCATTAATCTTTATTATGAATTCAGCAATCACAATGAAATACACACTGAATTAACACACACAAATCACAATTCACTCCAACCACCTTATGTAAAACCTAGTTACACTGATACGTTAAGTACGCGACTGTTATAAGGATAGAGACCGGTAAAGATATGTTGACTATTCTAAGGATACGGAATAAGTGAAGTTTTACTGACGATACTGTGTCTGGGGAAAGCTAGGGATGGGTGTGTCTAAGGACACGGGACTATCGGACTTGTTGATGATAATTTTGGTTAAGGAAGTGAGGGTAGTAGACATCTTTCTCCTGTGGCGGATCGGTATCAACAGGACGCCGACAGGTCGAGGCATCAACGCGGCGCAACACCTCCCGGGCGATCCGCGGGTACCAACGGCCAACACTGGAGGGCTACGACGACAACGAGTCTGTCTGTCTAACTCGCTAGCGGTCGAATATACGAGCGATTGATATAAATACCGCACCTAGCGAGACTCCCTCTACGTCTAAGGCAGGGACTACCGGGCATAGCCTTACTGACGAGTCCACCGGTAGTCCCGGGACGAAACGCACTCTCTCACTCTCCTTCCATCAGCCACACTCCGATTGGATAATAAGACGGTTGGTGGGGACCAGGAAGGGTTTTAGCCGCCCTCGTGAGAAAGTTGCTAACGCAACATAGCAGACGCGAGGAAAACCTACTTTCCCTGTTTACCCGTAGTAAACAATAAACGTAAAAGGAAATCTAAGACAAGAGATACTCGCTTGGCCTGAAGGACCTTAACTATGAAAATTCCAAGACCCCTGGTGGGTACTTAGGACTACTGAGGGCACGCGCCAAGGATGTGCAGACATCTGGGCGCCATCCTGCCCGCGGTGTGTGGCCTGGTCTCTGATGTGAATTGACGTTATACAAACACAGTTAAATTAAGAAAATGTTCCCTGCAATTGTGTAATCATATATACGTAATTATATATCTCATACGTTTATTCTCTTTCTTCCCCCTCCTAAAATGTCAGCGATCCATAATACAATATCGGGCCTGCCTATACTAGTTTGTAAGTTCATAGTCTAAGGAATGGTTACATTGTAAGTCAATAAATGGTAGTATGAAGTGCAACGTTTATGCGAGCACCTATACTAGGCGTACATTACGCAAACATTAAAAACTTCCCACAAGCTGAGACCCTCAACTCATAAATCAAATTCTTTTTATTTTTGATTCATTGTAGTAAATGAAATCATTTACCAACATATTTGTCACACTTTTCTCATTCAGATAAGACCAAGCACGATATAATTTGGAGCATATTTGCTTACCGAGTAAATGATAATTAAATACATATCAATAAGTAAATCTAACATCACAAATATATTAGTAAAAGTTTAATTTTGGAAAAGTTAGAAATAAAAAAGTTTTACTTTTGATTCAGCACATAGATACATTGTCTCCGCGCTATCTGCCACTGGACCATATTACACCACCACAAAATATCCCGAAGTTCTTGTTGGACTCAACGGGTATAACATCGCATATACTTTGCATATTTACTGCATAGGCCTCCGCAGTTTATTTAATTTTTTATAATCATTGTAACAAAAGTTAGTGTTATAATTTCATTTTATTGCAGCATAAGTCCAGTTTTTGTGTGTGCAATAAAATATTGTTATACTACTATCAGCAGGAACGATGTGTAAAAGTACACTTACAAGAAAAGATAAAAATTTATTTCACAGTTATACTTAAATGTGGCATAAAGAGTAATATGTGAAAGAAAATTTCAGAAACATTGATTTCCAGAATTATTTCATTACTTTCCACATACAGTTGTCAATATCCACAGTTGGCTGAATCCCACATGTAGAGTGTAATAAAAGAAGAACAAGACAATACGATAAAATGTTGTAAGAAACAAGAAATTCTAACAGTGAAATAAATAAAAAAACAGAAAAAGATAAAACAGATAATAGGAAACTACAACGGAACAAAGAAAGCTCAAGAAAGTAGACAGTTACAACTAAAATGGCAGAGGAAAGAAACACAAGAGGAAAATTAGAAAAACACATCATAAACAGCAAAATGGCAACAAAAGACAAAGAATAGATAACAACAAGTATAAACAAAGGAAATATAGTTGTGAACACAGGGAATAAAGGCATGAAATTTGAAATCCTGAAAAAGATAGATATGTTTAGGGAAATGAGAAATTTTTTTTTTTTTTTTATTTATTTGTCGAAATTACAATCAATTCTCGCGTTGAGAAGAAATGAGAAATATGAAAGACAAATTAAAGGAGATAAGAAAGGCAAATAATATATTTAGTTACACCTAATACAAGATGTTAAGCTAGAGAAAAATAACAGGAGATAAGGAAATAAAATGGATAGAAAAAAGAAGAAAACTTGAAACTACAAGATAAGATAGATGAACTCGAAGGGATGACGATAAATTAAAAGTGATAAATGAAGCGGAATATATTCAAGAGATAAAAACAAAACACCATTAAAAGCTGTAACAGTTATACCTTCAGACCAGAAGAATAAGATGAGAGTATAAGTAAATGAAAAGATATGGAACATTCAAGGACATTAGATATAGCATTGCAAAGAAAGGACAAGATCATACATGATCTATCACAAACGCTATCATACTTTGAGAAAAATATATTTTTTATCTTTCTTAAAATCCTTTTTAAGAAGGAAAAATGATTTGAAACAAGAACAAAAGAAACTTTCAATCATTTTTCTTGCCTTAAATCGCAGTGTAAAAATAAAGATGAAAATTTGGGGAAATCAGGATTACATCAACATGGATTTTAGCAACAGGTTTGGAACCATGCAGGATCTTAATCCTACTACAGAATTTATCATCAATACTTTTGCGACATAAATTCCTGAAGATGGATTTCTAATATCTTCATTGGAATTTTGTAAATTTCTACCAGAATAAAATATCCAAAATTAAAGCTAGTGGTTTGTTGAATGACTTGACATATCTCATAGCTGTGTATCCTTATATTCTAGAATGAAGCTGATAAAAAATAAACAGTGTTCAATGTTATAGCGGATTGTAAAGACAATACAATGAACGAGCATACCTTGTTGTCG